>NC_134899.1:54360535-54440535 GCF_041734735.1 Babylonia areolata | reverse complement strand
TATCACAACATAGACAAGTAAACAACATGGGGACCATAACTGTAAAAGTCAACAACAGCTTTTACGAATATTACGAAGATACAAATGTAAAAAATGTCACATACACCGTTTCATACATACATCCACACACTGCAGGTAATAACTAGTATTCTTAATGTAAAAAAAAAAAGAAAGAATTAAGAAACATTATTTGAATATAATTATAAACATAGCCTACTATACTGCACATTGATTATAATAGACAGATAAGATAAGAATAAAGATAAATTGCGGAAAACCGCAACCAGATAATCAGCACACACGCATCCCCCCCACCCACCCCCACCCACGCGGATTACTTGATTAAACAAGAGTAATAAACATATATTCTCAAATAAAAGCATTTCACATTTTCGCTTTTAAAAACATTGCAATTAATTATTACATCGTAATTATTAAACAGAAATCTATTTATGTTCTGACAAGTCATCTTTCCACTTACATCTCCTTCTTTCTCCTTCTCACTTCACATCCTTGTTTATGTACAACACACAGTAACATTTCGCCCAGAATGAAGGAAGCAAATGATAGGCGCAATAGCCGAGTGGTTAAAGCGTTGGACTTTCAATCTGAGGGTCCCGGGTTCGAATCACGGTGACGGCGCCTGGTGGGTAAAGGGTGGAGATTTTTACGATCTCCCAGGTCAACACATATGTGCAGACCTGCTAGTGCCTGAACCGCCTTCGTGTGTATATGCAAGCAGAAGATCAAATACGCACGTTAAAGATCCTGTAATCCATGTCAGCGTTCGGTGGGTTATGGAAACAAGAACATACCCAGCATGCACACCCCCGAAAACAGAGTATGGCTGCCTACATGGCGGGGTAAAAACGGTCATACATGTAAAAGCCCACTCATGTACATACGAGTGAACACAGAAGAAGAAGAAGTTTCCTTTTGTTAGCAGGCAAGTGTTGACTGAATCACATCCCAAGCTCATGTCCAGTCAGCCATAGAGAAAACCTTTGTGTCAGAAAAAAATCATTCATTTCTTGAAAACCACTGATGCAAAACATAAATCATAAAGATCACAAGTCTCTCCATATAGAATAAATTCTACTTGTTTCTTTTCCAATGTACTTGTTTAGTTTTAATACCATCTAGCGGATGTGGAATATCAAGTATGTATCAAACATTGAACGATTATACAAACTTAGGTATTGTTCACAGTCACAAGAATGACACACACACACACACAAAACCACTGAAAAAGAAAAAAAAAAGTGTAAAGTATGAGGAGGCAAAAAGAACAGAACTTTATGCTACACCTAACAACTGAGGAGGAAGACGTGGTAATGGGTGCAGAATACCTTCATTTCCTGAAGGAACTCAATGCTTTCCTGGGAGAGTCTCTTGCTGAGTCTCAATCCCAGCCTCATGATCCCTGCCTTCGTGGTATGGCACACGAGGCATGGTACCCGCGCTTAGGCACCCAGCGAAAATCTGACCCCCCCCCAACAGAGAAAGGAAAGACAGGATCGACTTAGAGGTAGAGAAAAACGAACGAATCGAGGATGCCGAGTTGAATCGAGTACACAGAATGTAAGAATACAATACAGACAAGCCGCATGCAGCAAAGTAAGGCCAAATGAATATGCTTAATAGCCAAAAAAAAGTGTAAGATGAGACAGAGCGTAAACCTGACAAGATGGTGTGGAGAGCCTTGACCAAATGAATGATTCAGCGCTTATAGCTTTTAGAGGCGTTTGATTGGCTAAGAGCAGACCGGGCAAGACGTGTGAAATTTGGCCAAGCAGAGCAAACCAATAGGCCTAGTTTACATCAGTTTGACATGGTACAGTATATGACACCAAACAATGCTTTTAACTTTATATATTACACGGACTGTTACATACACTGGGGAAATGGTACTTTTGTTTTCAATATCTTTTAACTTGGTCTTTTTGACGTTGCTTGAATTGTCCTTTTACTATTGAGTTATCTTCAGCTGGCTTCATCAAGACATTTTTTATTTTAATATCAATCTGCACACCTTTTTTTTATGTTATCCGTTTGTTTATTCGTTTATTCATGTGTTTATTCCTTTATTAATTCATTCATTTGTTTATTTATTTATCCATCAATTTAATGATGTATCCATTTATTTTTTTATGCACTTCTTTTCCCCTCAAGGCCGGACTATGCATGCTGGACTACGCTCCTGGTCAGGCATCTGCGTAGCAGATGTGGTGTAGCAGATATGGATTTGTCTGAACGCAGTGATGCCTCCTTGACTAACTTGAACTGATCTCAACAAGAGACGGGTGTTCAACGCTCAAATACCCCTCTGTGTTTGGCTGGGCTTTCAGCAACACTGATTTCACACACACACACACACACACACACACACACACACACACACACACACAGCAATTGACAGAAAACGAAAACCAGTAAATTAATGGTTCCTTCCATTTGTTTTAATCCCTTCCTGAACGACGATATCAGGAAAAGCAATGAACGATACAAAAACAGCTCAAAACCTCTGCCACACAAAGACAAGCCACACACACACACACACACACACACACCCTGACCCAGCCATAACCACTTGAACATGACACAGATCAATCCACACCTGAGGTCTAACCCTCACCCTTCTTTTCCTACACTTGTATCTGATGTAATTAGCTCACACACACACACACACACACACACACACACACACAGAGCAAAGAAAGCAACATAAAACAAAAAAAAAAAATGCCACTGAAGATCGGGCAGCAACCCCACCCCCACCTCCCACACACACACCCACCCCCCACCCCCAACAAAAAATAAAGAGAGAGAGAGAGAGAGAAAAGAACATGAAAAAGTATTACACGAGTTTACTTACGAAACCAATTATCTGATACCAGACAGAACACAGAGACAGAACCGTTGAGTGTCATTTACCTAACTTCCTTCCCTGCCGTTTCTTCTTGTGCTTGTGGCCTGTGTGTGAGTCCTATATTCACCTACACTACGCTGACTTCAATGGGTTAACAGAGATACACCATTACCTCTCTGCTGTTGCAAAATAAATACATTCTCATGACAACAGGCAGATTCAAACACACACATACACACAACAAAACATCTCAACAAAATATCAAGAGGCCAAACGTTCTGGGGTTTTCTTCTTTTTTCTTTTCTTTTCTTTGCAATGGTAGTTTACAGTCATAACAACTTTCCAAGTCTGTCGAACTTTGAACATGAATACTTCTCACTATAAACTGGCCATCTGAACCTAATCTAAAACCAAAGGAACTCAACCTTTTGGTTCTAATATTTTGTAACTTTGATACCAACATTTTCCATCAATCAGTCCATCAGATAGAACCATAAATATTATTATACTGCGGTAAATTCACATACAGTCCATCTGTGTATTGCTCAGATCATACATGAAAAGAACAGCTGGAAAATATGTGTACATATGTGCATATATATGTATATATACATATATATATGTATACACACACACACACACACACACACATATATATATATGGGTGTGTGTGTGTGTGCGCATGCGTGCGCGCACACACGCATGCGTGTTCCCATGTGCTATGTGTCTGACATGTCACTGTAAAGCGCTTCGGCAGGTTTGAAAGCATTACACAGATGTAGTATCACTATCATTTATTTCATTTCATTATCGTTCTTTTTTTTGATAAACTCACGAAACCCACTTGCACACCAAGCATCCAACACATCCCCCATCCACACTTCACTACGTCAAAAACTCTGGAGAGGACGAAGAGAGACAAAAACAACTGTTCACAAAGTCCACAGGACGTCACCCTCCTCTCCAAGATCAGGCCACACCACACTACAGAGGACATGTTCACAAACAGCGCTCCGTCCTTCAGGCCACAACATACACCATCTGCCTGCCCACTGGCGCCCTCTGGCCGTTATCCTCCATGGTGACGGTGTCGGTGGCCGTGTCGATGTGAAAGACGGCCGACGCTGGCACCGTCACCTTGCTGTCTTCCGTCCCATTCAGCTCTGGAATCGATCGCCAGCCGCCTGCAGGGTCCTTGTAACGGAGCAGCTTGACCGAGGACACGTCTGGAAACGGCACGACAGTAACCTTCATCATGGCATGACAGTAACCACGACAGTAACCTTCATCATGGCATGACAGTAACCACGACAGTAGTCCTCATCTAATGGCATGACAGTAACCCTCATCATGGCACAACAGTTACCACGACAGTAACCTTCATCTAATGGCACGACAGTAACCTTCATCTAATGGCACGACAGTAACCCTCATCTAATGGCACGACAGTAACCACGACAGTAATCCTCATCTAATGGCACAACAGTAACCACGACAGTAACACCCTCATCTAATGGCACGACAGTAGTCCTCATCAAATGGCACGACAGTAACCCTCATCAAATGGCACGACAGTAACCCTCATCAAATGGCACGCGACAGTAACACCCTCATCAAATGGCACGACAGTACCTTCATCAAATGGCACGACAGTAACCCTCATCAAATGGCACGACAGTACCTTCATCAAATGGCACGACAGTAACCCTCATCAAATGGCACGACAGTAACCCTCATCAGACCACAGGCAACACTTACAGAGGACACGTCTGGACACGACACGACTGTATTCTCCACGTAGACCTCATGGTGCTTTGTCACAGCAGACACAACACCAGTTCCCTTCAAAGCTACCAGCTGACCTTTCATTTTCATCTCTGCGTTTTTCTGCCGCAAGGAAAATACTGTAGTGTATCCCCTTCTGTGTATACGCATAGAGAAGATCCAATACAAACGTTAAAGATCCATGTCAACGTTCAGTGAGTTGTGGAAACAAGAATATTCCCACCATGCACCACCTCCCCGTACCCCCCACCACCCGAAAATGGAGTATAACTGCGGGCATGACAGGGGTAAAAAAAGCGCACTTGTATGCAAGTGAATGTGGGAGTGGCAGTCCATGAACAAAGAAGACCAAGGCATGGGCGGCTAGACAGACGAAACAGAACAGACAGGAAAGACAACTCTAAAAGAAGGCAAGGGATGCAAAGCATGCAATCCACTGACCTCTGATCTTGGATTTCTCCGTCTTCATCAGGCGAGCGGCCATCCTGGCAGCACTGTCCCCCTCGAACACCGGCATCAACACCTCAAACAGTCCGCTGCACTGCTGCTGGTTCACCAGGCGTACACACACTGAGGGCTGAAAACAACACACCACCCACACTGTGACACATTCTGTTCACCAGGCGTACACACACTGAGGGCTGAAAACAACACACCACCCACACTGTGACACATTCTGTTCACCAGGCGTACACACACTGAGGGCTGAAAACAACACACCACACACACTGTGACACATTCTGTTCACCAGACGTACACACACTGAGGGCTGAAAACAACACACCACACACACTGTGACACATTCTGTTCACCAGGCGTACACACACTGAGGGCTGAAAACAACACACCACACACACTGTGACACATTCTGTTCACCAGGCGTACACACACTGAGGGCTGAAAACAACACACCACACACACTGTGACACATTCTGTTCACCAGGCGTACACACACTGAGGGCTGAAAACAACACACCACCCACACTGTGACACATTCTGTTCACCAGGCGTACACGCACTGAGGGCTGAAAACAACACACCACCCACACTGTGACACATTCTGTTCACCAGGCGTACACACACTGAGGGCTGAAAACAACACACCACCCACACTGTGACACATTCTGTTCACCAGGCGTACACACACTGAGGGCTGAAAACAACACACCACCCACACTGTGACACATTCTGTTCACCAGGCGTACACACACTGAGGGCTGAAAACAACACACACACACTGAGACACATTCTGTTCACCAGGCGTACACACACTGAGGGCTGAAAACAACACACCACCCACACTGTGACACATTCTGTTCACCAGGCGTACACACACTGAGGGCTGAAAACAACACACCACACACACTGTGACACATTCTGTTCACCAGACGTACACACACTGAGGGCTGAAAACAACACACCACCCACACTGTGACACATTCTGTTCACCAGGCGTACACACACTGAGGGCTGAAAACAACACACCACCCACACTGTGACACATTCTGTTCACCAGGCGTACACACACTGAGGGCTGAAAACAACACACCACCCACACTGTGACACATTCTGTTCACCAGGCGTACACACACTGTGGGCTGAAAACAACACACACACACTGTGACACATTCTGTTCACCAGACGTACACACACTGTGGGCTGAAAACAAAACACCACACACACTGTGACACATTCTGTTCACCAGGCGTACACACACTGAGGGCTGAAAACAACACACCGCACACACTGTGACACATTCTGTTCACCAGGCGTACACACACTGAGGGCTGAAAACAACACACCACCCACACTGTGACACATTCTGTTCACCAGGCGTACACACACTGAGGGCTGAAAACAACACACCACACACACTGTGACACATTCTGTTCACCAGGCGTACACACACTGAGGGCTGAAAACAACACACCACACACACTGTGACACATTCTGTTCACCAGGCGTACACACACTGAGGGCTGAAAACAACACACCACACACACTGTGACACACAACATGTGGACACACCCATACATACTGCAGAAGTAAGCTCCCTTCCCTTATGCTTTATGTATATGTAGGACGTGTAGGAACGTTCAAACTGTTTTCTTGAGACGATTATGACGCCAGAGAAATGCTCGGCCACAAGCCTCAATAACCCATTTTACCCAATGCCTCAGCACTGCTCAGCTGCAACGTTTGCCTTTTATTTATTTATTTTTGTGCGTCTGTGACTGAGCAGTATTAACCCTTTCACTAGACGGGCGCAATAGCCGAGTGGTTAAAGCGTTGGACTGTCAATCTGAGGGTCCCGGGCTCGAATCAAGGTGACGGCGCCTGGTGGGTAAAGGGTGGAGATTTTTACGATCTCCCAGGTCAACACATATGTGCAGACCTGCTAGTGCCTGAACCCCCTTCGTGTGTATATGCAAGCAGAAGATCAAATACGCACGTTAAAGATCCTGTAATCCATGTCAGCGTTCGGTGGGTTATGGAAGCAAGAACACACCCAACATGCACACCCCAAGTATGGCTGCCTACATGGCGGGGTAAAAATGGTCATACACGTAAAAGCCCACTCGTGTGCATACGAGTGAACGCAGAAGAAGAAGAACCCTTTCACCACTGTTCACTGATTATTCAGTCAGGCAGATGGTCTGGCTTCAGCTTCAGTTTCTCACAAAGACGTTACCATGTTTGGACAAAATCTACATCTGCATGGCAGATGTTTGACCAGCTAGCGTAACCCAACAAGCCAGTTTCGAACCCAGACCCTCACAGACACAGCAAGATAAACATCTTGACCACTTTGCCACCTCCCACCCTCCAGTCTGGCTTCAGCGCCACCGACAGAATGTTTGGTCAGAAGCCTCTCTCACTCAGCGTTAGCATGATATGACTTTAATTATTGGTGAGGAGTAGCATCTAATCACATTCTGCACCATCATTCCTGGGTGTTATTGTATTTGTATTTCTTTTTATCACAACAGATTTCTCTGTGTGAAATTTGGGCTGCTCTCGCCAGGGAGAGCGCGTCGCTACACTACAGCGCCACCCATTTTTTTTTGTATTTTTTCCTGCGTGCAGTTTTATTTGTTCTTCCCATCGCGGTGGATTTTTCTACAGAATTTTGCCAGGAACAACCCTTTTGTTGCCGTGGGTTCTTTTACGTGCGCTAAGTGCATGCTGCACACGGGACCTTGGTTTATCATCTCATCCGAATGACTAGCGTCCAGACCACTACTCAAGGTCTAGTGGAGGGGGAGAAAATATTGTGAGCCGTGATTCGAACCAGTGCGCTCAGATTCTCTCGCTTCCTAGGCGGATGCGTTACCTCTAGGCCATCACTCCATATTGGTGGTACCCCTCCCAGAAATTCAGACGACGCTGTCAAAATGGTGGACGACGCAGCATGACCAGGCCCAAGTAGCTTTGTGTTGCCAAGGATGTTTGTGATTTTGTCACCCACGATGCTGCTGAAGCTTTATAAATTATCAAAGACGGTGAGCAAAGTGCTGTGTGTGAACTGAACTGCACTGTTTGTGCTGTGCTGTGCTGTGCTGTATTGCACTGTATTGTACTGTATTGTATTGTATTGTATTGTATTGTAATGTACTGTATTGTACTGTATTGTACTGTATTGTAATGTACTGTATTGCATTGCATTGTACTGTATGGTAATGTACTGTATGGTAATGTACTGTATTGTATTGTACTGTATTGTAATGTACTGTATTGCATTGCATTGTATTGTACTGTATTGCCTTGCACTGTATTGCATTGCATTGTATTACATTGCATTATACTGTATTGCATTGCACTGTATTGCATTGCATTGCAATGTACCGTATTGTATTGTATTGCTCTGCACTGTATTGTATCGCATTCTATTGCATTGTAATGTACTGTATTCTACTGTAATGTACTATATTGTATTGCATTGCAATGTACTATATTGTATTGCATTGCAATGTACTGTATTCTACTGTAATGTACTATATTGTATTGCATTGCAATGTACTGTATTCTACTGTAATGTACTATATTGTATTGCATTGCATTGTAATGTACTGTATTCTACTGTAATGTACTATATTGTATTGCATTGCATTGTAATGTACTGTATTCTACTGTAACATACTGTATTGTACTATACATGAATAGTCAAACCAAAAGCAAAACATTAAATTCAAATATTTTTCCAGAGTAAAAATGACAAAAAACCAGTGCAAGCAGACTGATTGCCCTGTACAAACAGCACACAACCACAAACCCTGTGGCGAGAATCGAACACAGGTCTCTCACCTCAGTGCGGTACGTGATGAAGGGTTTGCCTGGACAGCAGTCGTCGCGCACTTTCTCATCCGCCTCCTCAGAGAACCGAACCGTCAGACCTTCCAACTGTGTCAACCACAGACAACACAGACATGGGTCAGCGTCAACACGCACACAGAGACATGAAAACATGCACATATACACCCCCCCGCACCCCCAATATCACCTCAGAGTGCACAAACCCCCTGAAACACAGAGTAATAATAGGCATCCTTCAGTCTCGGAAGACTATGGAGTTGCGCTCTAGATGTTTATTCTGGAACAGTGTCGGGTGTGGCTGGCCAGTCCGACGCGGGAATGACAGTCCCTGTGGCAGAGGGCACAGATGAAGTCTGACGCTGGTCTGTCTGCCTGGGCTGCAGCCTTTCTTCTCATTCTCTTTTCCTCGTGCTGCTGAGCGAGCATCTCTTCGAACTTGGAAAGACCTTTCTGCACAGTCTGTCTCCAGTCTGACCGTTCGAGGGCTGTTGCTTCCCAGTTGTTCTGGTCGATGTTCAAGGCCTTTAGGTCCCTCTTGCACACGTCTTTGAATCGCAGCTGTGGTCTGCCTGTGGGACGTTTTCCCTGCACAAGTTCTCCGTAGAGGTCTTTAGGGATCCGTCCGTCGTCCATGCGCACGACATGCGCAAGATGACTAAATGGCAGGGGTTAAAAGGGGCAAGCGTGTACAAGCCCACTCGTGCATACCAGTGAATGTGGGAGTCGCAGCCCATGAATCAAGAAGAAGGCATGCAACCGAAGACAGCTACACACACACACACACACACACACCCTAATATCACTTACTTCAATTAAAAAGACATAAAACTAAACACCACCGCAACAACGACCACTACAATTATAAGTACCGTAAAGTTCGGTCTATTGAGCGCACTGGTATATAAGCCGCACCCACTAAATTTAGGAAAAAATTGAACTTCATACATACATAAGCCACACTGGCTTATAAGCAGCACTTATTTCCGGTACCACAACACATACTGATACTACAGAAAAGCTGTCAATACTGTAGGTTATGAAATAAACACAAGCAGAAACAACACAAAGAAAAGCAAGCGAAAATACTGCTGGTGCCACACACACACACACACACACACACACAAAAATGAACACAATGAAAATAAGATCCATGATTTAGGGATAGTCAGATTTATTCAACGTCATCCTGCTAACTGAATCCACTGAAATCTTCATCTTTAGTGTCCGAGTTGAAGAGAATCAGCACGGCTTCCTCCGCCATCTTGTCACTGACTTCAGTCTCGCTTTCACCTCATGAACAAGAACGCAAAGTGGAGGTCGCTGCTGGTTCACCACTTGCACTGTCATCTGATAGGTCGATTGTCTTCAATTTGAATGCTGCATCATAGGCATAACGTCGTGTCTTTGGCACGATGAGGGTGTACGCTTGAGCAGAGTAGAACTGAATGCTGACCTGAAGGCTTTAATGTGTGGGGATTTGATTTATAAAACGTGAACAGTTAGCACACTATCGTGAAGCTCATCCAAAAATTCTTGGACAGAAATCATGATTTTGGTGAGTTGAAAGGCAGCTAAGAATAGACGAGAATGTGACACTCCCGGGATCGTTAAAATCCTCAAATAAGCCGCATCATTATATAAGCTGCAGAGGTTGAAGCAGGGGGAAAAAGTTGTGGCTTACAGACCGAATTTTACGGTACTTCTACAACTATTACCACTACTGCCACTACAGACACACTCATATGCACACACAGTTTGGACCAACATTTACACATGGCATCTTTGTACTGACAAAAGTACACACACATTTTCACTGACATGAAAACAAAGACACTTTCACCAGCAGACTATTTATCTCTTACCCAACGTTCCAAGAAAGCCGTCATGTTCCGATTCCCCCTGTCTACTATTCATCCTTTACCCAACGTTCCAAGAAAGCCGTCATGTTCTGATTCCCCCTGTCTACGATTCATCTCTTACCCAACGTTCCAAGAAAGCCGTCATGTTCTGATTCCCCCTGTCTACGATTCATCTCTTACCCAACGCTCCAAGAAAGCCGTCATGTTCTGACTCCCTGTCTTTTCTGCCTCCAGCCCAACAAATTGTTTAGAAAAATATATATATTTCTTTAAAAGCCTTAGCATTTTGTGGCCATGGGGGGCAGTGTTTCATACCCACTGTGTCCAGGGCTCCACACAGGAAGGTAGTGAATTCATACCCACTGTGTCCAGGGCTCCACACAGGAAGGTAGTGAATTCATACCCACTGTGTCCAGGGCTCCACACAGGAAGGTAGTGAATTCATACCCACTGTGTCCAGGGCTCCACACAGAAAGGTAGTGAATTCATACCCACTGTGTCCAGGGCTCCACACAGAAAGGTAGTGAATTCATACCCACTGTGTCCAGGGCTCCACACAGGAAGGTAGTGAATTCATATCCATTACATCTATGGCTCGGCACAGAAAGGCAGTGAATTCATACCCACTGTGTCCAGGGCTCCACACAGGAAGGTAGTGAATTCATACCCACTGTGTCCAGGGCTCCACACAGGAAGGTAGTGAATTCATACCCACTGTGTCCAGGGCTCCACACAGGAAGGTAGTGAATTCATACCCACTGTGTCCAGGGCTCCACACAGAAAGGTAGTGAATTTATACCCACTGTGTCCAGGGCTCCACACAGGAAGGTAGTGAATTCATACCCACTGTGTCCAGGGCTCCACACAGAAAGGTAGTGAATTCATACCCAGTGTGTCCAGGGCTCCACACAGGAAGGTAGTGAATTCATACCCACTGTGTCCAGGGCTCCACACAGAAAGGTAGTGAATTCATACCCACTGTGTCCAGGGCTCCACACAGGAAGGCAGTGTTTCATACCCACTGTGTCCAGGGCTCCACACAGAAAGGTAGTGAATTCATACCCACTGTGTCCAGGGCTCCACACAGGAAGGCAGTGTTTCATACCCACTGTGTCCAGGGCTCCACACAGAAAGGTAGTGAATTCATACCCACTGTGTCCAGGGCTCCACACAGGAAGGTAGTGAATTCATACCCACTGTGTCCAGGGCTCCACACAGAAAGGTAGTGAATTCATACCCACTGTGTCCAGGGCTCCACACAGGAAGGTAGTGAATTCATACCCACTGTGTCCAGGGCTCCACACAGGAAGGTAGTGAATTCATACCCACTGTGTCCAGGGCTCCACACAGGAAGGTAGTGAATTCATACCCACTGTGTCCAGGGCTCCACACAGAAAGGTAGTGAATTCATACCCAGTGTGTCCAGGGCTCCACACAGGAAGGTAGTGAATTCATACCCACTGTGTCCAGGGCTCCACACAGAAAGGTAGTGAATTCATACCCACTGTGTCCAGGGCTCCACACAGGAAGGTAGTGAATTCATACCCACTGTGTCCAGGGCTCCACACAGGAAGGCAGTGAATTCATACCCACTGTGTCCAGGGCTCCACACAGGAAGGCGGGGCCCAGTCCTCTCCTTCCAATGTTTTAACCTTCCTCAACCGATGTCAGGTATACCTGTTCACACCTGGCTGGCGTGAGGAAGTCAGAGTACAGTGCCTTTCCCAAGGACACAACACCACGCTGAAACAGGGCCTGGAACCCCGATCACTGGTGACACAAACACGCCCCCAGTGACAGAGGAACCACAGGCATCATTAGTTTCTTGCTGTTTATTGCTGCTTATCGTCCAGGTCCTAGAGAGGAGCGGCCTGCCCAGCATCGAAAGCCTGCTGATGCAGTGCCAGCTATGCTGGACAGGACACGTTGTCCGCATGACAGACAGCAGGATCCCAAAGATGCCCTTGTATGGCCAGCTGAAGGAAGGCCACCATGAACTTGGAAGACCCTGCAAGCGCTTCAAGGACACCTTGAAGACAAACCTCAAAGCCTGTGACACAGACATTGCTTCCTGGGAAACTGATGTCCTTGACTGCTCTCGCTGGAGGATGCTGTGCTCTAGTGGCATAAAGACGCTTGAAAACAAGAGAACGCTGGCCATTAAGGAGAAGCGTGAGCGAAGGAGATGTTTTCCCTTGCAACACCTGTGGGAAGTGCTGCGCATCCAGAATCAGCCTCTTCTCCCATATGAGGAGTAAGTTTACTGAGTCCATTTATCTACAAAACAACTGAATAAAGAATAAAAATAATCATCAAAAAACAGACTCACGTCCAGAGTGTTACACAGGTACACCAGACTGGTCTCCAACACCTGTTTCTCGTCAAACTCTGACGTCAGGTCCAGCGCCCTCTGGCCATGCTTGGCAAAGTTCTCCTGTAAACACAAGTCATCATGTGATTTTGGAGGGCAGGGGGGTTTAACAGAGTATTTCATTTGTAAGAGTCATGATACACATGAATTCAAAAGCCTTACATATCTAAGTCCTGTAATAATGTATTCACAAACGCTAAACATGACTGGTGTTTCTGCAGGTAGAAATTTAAACTCTTTTATAACAGCTTTTATCAAAAATACCGTTCAACTTTAAGTCACAGAAGTGTCTGGGTTTGTTCCTGTGTAGTTTTTATTTACCTGTGTGTTAACTGAATTGGTATCATAACCAGCACTGACCTGAAGTTGTGTGCCTTGTACAGGGAGAGAGTTACCACTCTTTGTTGTTGTTTAATCCTTTACTCTCTAAGCCTCCGTGTCCTTTCGTATATTCCAAACACATTGCATATCAGCACAACCTTTTTCTTTTAATGTCAAATAATCTGGTAAATGTATAAAAAAAAAAAAATTGATCATGTCGCAAAACATTTACAAATAAGCTGTCTGTATGCTTTAGCAAGTCCGTAAATTCTAACCAACCACAAGAATTGTGTCTGACTGACGTGTTGCTTTTCATCACTTTGAGAGGTTTGGCTCACAGTGAAATACAAATATACCATCACTGTTTTCACTAAGTACTCAGAATGATTTCAAGGCAGAGGCCTTTGGCCCATCGCAATAAAACAAGAAGAAGAGGTGAGTTTTGAGTTATCACTGTCATTATTCCCGTCGGTAACGGCGCCTGGTGGGTAAAAGGTGGAGATTTTTCCAATCTCCCAGGTCAACATATATACAGACCTGCTTGTGCCTGAACCCCTTTCGTGTGTACACACAAGCAGAAGATCAAATACGCACGTTAAAGATCCTGTCATCCATGTCAGCGTTCAGTGGGTTATGGAAACAAGAACATACCCAGCATGCACACCCCGTAAAACAGAGTATGGCTGCCTACATGGTGGGGTAAAAACTGTCATACTTGTGAAAGGCCATTTGTGTAAATACAAGTGAATGTTGCAGCCCACGAACGAAGAAGAGGAAGAAGAAGAAGAAGAGGAAGAAGAAGAAGAGGAAGAAGAAGAAGAAGAAGAAGAAGAGGAAGAAGAAGAAGAAGAAGAGGAAGAAGAAGAAGAAGAAGAAGAAGAGGAAGAAGAAGAAGAAGAAGAAGAAGAAGAAGAAGAAGAAGAAGAGGAAGAGGAAGAAGAAGAAGCATTCCTGACAAAGCGGAGAAACGTGGACCCCAGCACTGACCTTGGACACCTGCACAAACGGCATCACCTTCTTCATGTACTTCCCCAGCTCCGTCTTCTTCTTCAGCTCTGCAGATATCACCTTGTTGTCAGGGAAACCCTTGTTGGCCTGTAACCACGGTTACTGTCTTCACGTGTGTCTGACTCGTTATGCGCTCATTTCAAACACGTCTTTTTTGTAGTGTGCGTTAACTCTGTGCACAATGTGAAACACATACATCTTATTCAGTGTGCACAAGCAATACAATACACTTTATTAACTATGCACAAACAATTTATTAACTATGCACAAACAATGTGGCACATTATCAACATTGCACACACACATGTACACACACACACGCACACAGGTACATGCACACACACACACACGCACACACACACACACGCACACGCGCGCACACATACGCACGCGCACATACACACACGCGCACGCACACACACACACACACAAGAGCAATACATGTCAGCAAAACAACATGAACAACACACATTAACATATCAGGGCTGAAAAAGCTATAAATATCTGACCTGGAAAACCTCCAAAGACAAAACAAGTACAAAAGCAACTGGAAAATTTGACTACTCCATCGAATCAATGCTTCATCAGACGATCAAAAAAACCAAACTAACCTGGGCATGGAAATAACCACACACAATAAACAAATCCTCAACAATAACAGGCACACAAAACAAACACCTGACAACAGGCACATCACATGTCGATGTCGGCACCAAAAAGAACGTAACATAGAAAGAATACCCAATTATCAAGTCCAGAAAAAGAAAGAAAAAAAAATCCAGGATTTATAGAAAAAAAAATAAAGGGTTGGATCTCCCAATCGAACCATATAATTATCTGACCTGGCTGAAGACATAATTTGACAAAAAACAAGAACGCCAGAGAATCGACAGACAGACAAAAAATATGAAAAAAAATTAGCTGTATGAAGAGCACAGGAACAGCAGTCATAATGGCTGCCGGAAAAAGAGGGCGCTAGTCATGGGGGCAAAGGGGAGGTTACCTACTTCCGGGAGGTTAGCGGCCGTAGCTACTTTCGTTTTCTCCACACAGGCGGATAGTAGTTTGCACAGGACAGGAATGTCAGACCCCTGCCGGAGTCTGCACTAGTGGGTCACGGTTAAGTATGTGTAATTAAAATAAAAAAAGGGTGAAGGAACCATCAACACAGAGAATAAGGAACGTCAACACAGAGAATAAGGAACGTCAACACAGAGAATAAGAAACGTCAACACAGAGAATAAGAAACGTCAACACAACACAAAGACAAGCCAGAAACAAAACAGAGCAATCAAAAAAATAAAAAAATAAATAAAAAAGAGGACATTTCCAGCACAGATTTTCCAAGAGACAGGGAACCCATTAACTCACTCGGGACGACAAGTTTTCTCCCTTGCTTTTCCCCACAGACGGCCCATTTGTAAGGGTTTGGAAAAAAAACTACAAAAAATGCAAAATACTGTGTAAGAAAATGAAACTTTCAGAACTGGTTTATTACGTGTTGAGCTATTACATATAAAAAAAAAATCAAATTTCTCATCTTATTTTTACAGTTTTGCCATATGTAGAAAATACTGCCAATTTTTCACCCTGAATCACCATACCCTTGCTCGCTTTCTGCATTAAATTCGCTTTCTTCTTCGCCATCATCCACCTCTTCAATGTCCGACCTTTCAGTTTGTAGCATTTCAAGTACTTCGGCAACCCTAAAACATTGCCATCACTGCCTTGTTCGCTTCACAACATTCTGAGAAGAGCCCGCTTTGCTAACAGGCTGGCACGCGAGCAGACGACCGGTCAGTGACTTTGTCAGCGTGTGTGCGAGACAGGCCACACATCCCAGGCTGACCAATCATACTGTTCGATTGTGGAGTGACCCAGAATAGTGCACTCTGCTTGGCTAATCACAAAATCACGTGTACAGCGCATGATGGAATTTTACTTTCGGAGAATGCTATTCCATTCCTTCGTCCGAATCCGAATACGTTTTGTGTAGGAATGCGTGAGCATTCCTTCGTCCGGAGAGAGTTAACACTGACAGATTCTGCCATCCCCAACAAGGGAGGCTGGAAGAGAGGAGGAAGAGGGTGGGGATGGGGGTGGGGGTGTCCTTACTGTGTGCAGCTGTTTCAGGGTGGTCAGCACGGTGTTCTGCCACGGTGGGTAGGTCCTGGCCACCCAGATGGTGCCGTGGGTGGGTGGTGTCGCTTTCTGTCAGACAACACCAACGTCACGCCGACATCACACACTGATGATGATACAGACACTTACATAGCACCCATCCTCGGTCAGAGACTAAGCTCTACGCGCTTTATAAACACAGGGTCATTTGCACAACAGGCTGCCTACCTGGGAAGAGCTGAATGACGGCTGCCACTGGGCGCTCATCATTCGTTTCCTGTGTCATTGAATAATGTTTCCAGCACGCACAGTTATACACTCATACATGTATGTAAAATTTTATGTGCATGACTGTTTACTGTAATGCCACAAAATCACAGTATACTAACACCAGCACACTGCAGGTTGTCACAAAATCAAAGTATACTAACACCAGCACACTGCATATTGTCACAAAATCACAGTATACTAACACCAGCACACTGCAGGTTGTCACAAAATCACAGAAAACTAACATCGCTTCACACTGCATGTTATCACACACATTTTCCCACACACTTCACACTGCATGTTCCCACACGCTTCACACTGCATGTTATCACACACATTTTCCCACACACTTCACACTGCATGTTATCACACACATGTTCCCACACACTTCACACTGCATGTTATCACACACATTTTCCCACACACTTCACACTGCATGTTATCACACACATTTTCCCACACACTTCACACTGCATGTTATCACACACATTTTCCCACACACTTCACACTGCATGTTCCCACACGCTTCACACTGCAAGCTGTCACAAAATCACAGAGACTGGCCCCACACAGACAAGAACGGTGGTTCTTCATCGCTGCCCTACATGCTGAACAGTATGACAGGCAGTAAGTACATATGTATTTCTGTCCTGGTATATTTTCTAAGTGTTTGGCGAGAATGCAGATCTATATCTGCTACCAACAGGCAGTAAGTACGTACGTATTTCTGTCCTGGTATATTTTCTAAGTGTTTGGCGAGAATGCAGATCTATATCTGCTACCAACAGGCAGTAAGTACGTACATATTTCTGTCCTGGTATATTTTCTAAGTGTTTGGCGAGAATGCAGATCTATATTTGCTACCAACAGGCAGTAAGTACATACGTATTTCTGTCCTGGTATATTTTCTAAGTGTTTTGCGAGAATGCAGATCTATATCTGCTACTAACTGGCAGTAAGAAAGTACATATTTCTGTCCTGGTATATTTTCTAAGTGTTTGGCGAGAATGCAGATCTATATCTGCTACTAACTGGCAGTAAGAAAGTACATATTTCTGTCCTGGTATATTTTCTAAGTGTTTGGCGAGAATGCAGATCTATATCTGCTACCAACAGGCAGTAAGAAAGTAAGTATTTCTGTCCTGGTATATTTTCTGTTTTGCGAGAATGGAGAACAGTGTCTGGTACCAAAGTGAAGCCTTTTGCGAGTCACATTATCATCAAAACCAACCTTGTTTTTGCCGGGGTTCAGGACGGTCTTCAAGCGAAGACGGAACTCGTGGGCCGCGTCCATGAGGTACTCTGAGGAGCGAACTAACACCTCGTCCACAGGGCCCGCCACTGGCCACGAGGCACGCATGATGCTCTCCCCTGCTTTACCGGTCCGCATCTGGAGACAGGAAAAGTGGCAGTAGTTTCACACATACATGCACACACACACACATAAAAATACACACATATAAACACACATATATACAAACGCACACATAAATGCACACACACACATGTGCATGCACACACACACTACACAAAGAGACGACCAAAACGTCAATACTGTCAGTACATGACATTTTTTTTCTAGGATAAAAACTAGAAAACAGCAAAATCAAGGCCTCAAGACCCTCTATCTGCTTCAAACAAAAGAATTAGGTATGCCTCAAAGGGCGTTATAATGACATTCAACACAGCTTCACCACATCTAGAAACCACAAACTATCACAAAAAAAACAATGACTGAATACAGCCCTCCGTGCGTACACGCATGCAGAAGATGAAATATGCACGTTAAAGATCCTTCCCATGTCAGCATTCAGTCAGAAATATGCACGTCAAAGATCCTGTCCATGTCAGCATTCAGTCAGAAATATGCACGTTAAAGATCCTGTCCATGTCAGCGTTCAGTCAGAAATATGCACGTCAAAGATCCTGTCCATGTCAGCATTCAGTCAGAAATATGCACATTAAACATCCTGTCCATGTCAGCATTCAGTCAGAAATATGCACGTCAAAGATCCTGTCCATGTCAGCGTTCAGTCAGAAATATGCACGTCAAAGATCCTGTCCATGTCAGCATTCAGTCAGAAATATGCACGTTAAAGATCCTGTCCATGTCAGCATTCAGTCAGAAATATACACATTAAACATCCTGTCCATGTCGTCATTCAGTCAGAAATATGCACGTTAAAGATCCTGTCCATGTCAGCATTCAGTCAGAAAAATATGCACGTTAAAGATCCTGTCCATGTCAGCATTCAGTCAGAAATATGCACGTTAAAGATCCTGTCCATGTCAGCATTCAGTCAGAAAAATATGCACGTTAAAGATCCTGTCCATGTCAGCATTCAGTCAATTACTGACACAAGAACATACCAAGCATGAAGAGGAAGAAGAAGGAGATGAAAAGAAGAAAATTAAGAAGATGATGAAGCTGATGAAGAAGAAAAGAAGAAGAAGTAATAGACAAAGCAGAGGAAGACAAACAACAACAACAAGATGATGAAGAAGCAGAAGAGGAAGAAACTGACAATAAGGAGAAACGACGACAAAGAAGAAGACGTAGAAGCAGAAGAAGAAGAACAAGAAACAGAAGGAGAAGAAGAAGAAGAAGAACAAGGAGGAGAACAAGAAAGAGAAGAACAAGGAGAAGAAGAAAGAGAAGAACAAGAAGAAGAAAAAGAACAAGAAGAAGAAAGAGAAGAACAAGAACAAGAAGAAGAACAAGAAAGAGAAGAACAAGAACAAGAAAGAGAAGAACAAGAACAAGAAGAACAAGAAAGAGAAGAACAAGAACAAGAAAGAGAAGAACAAGAACAAGAAGAAGAAGAACAAGAAAGAGAAGAACAAGAACAAGAGAAGAACAAGAACAAGAAGAACAAGAACAAGAAAGAGAAGAACAAGAAAGAGAAGAACAGGAACAAGAGAAGAACAAGGAGAAGAAGAACAAGAAAAACAAGAACAAGAAAGAGAAGAACAAGAACAAGAAAGAGAAGAACAAGAAGAACAAGAACAAGAAAGAGAAGAACAAGAAAGAGAAGAACAGGAACAAGAGAAGAACAAGGAGAAGAAGAACAAGAACAAGAAAGAGAAGAACAAGAAAGAGAAGAACAAGGAGAAGAAGAACAACAAGACGAAGAAGAAGAAAGAGAAGAACAAGAAGAAGAACAAGAAGAACAAGGAGGAGAAGAACAAGAAAGAGAAGAACAAGGAGAAGAAGAACAACAAGACGAAGAAGAAGAAAAGAAGAATAACAATAAGAAGAAGAAGAAGAAGAAGAAGAAGAAAAACAAAGAGGACGATGATGACACAGACAAAGAAGAAGCAGCAGAAGCAGAAGACTAGGGTAACCTTGCTGAGCTCCCCCCAGATGTGTTCAGCCATGTGGGGACAGATGGGAGCCATCAGCAGGGCCTGCACCTCAATGAACCTCAACACCAGGTCACGGTGCATGCCCTCACTCTCCACCTCGCGGTACTTGTCACGCTTACCCTGGAAACCAAACACCAATCATCATTATCATCGTCGTCATCAACACCATCATCATCGTTGTCATCATCATCATCATCACCATCAACACCAGGTCACGGTGCATGCCCTCACTCTCCACCTCGCGGTACTTGTCACGCTTACCCTGGAAACCAAACACCAATCATCATTATCATCGTCGTCATCAACACCATCATCATCGTTGTCATCATCATCATCATCATCACCATCAACACCAGGTCACGGTGCATGCCCTCACTCTCCACCTCGCGGTACTTGTCACGCTTACCCTGGAAACCAAACACCAATCATCATCATCATCATCACCATCATCATTATCATCATCATCAGCACCATCATCATTGTCAACATCATCACCATCACCATCGTCATCATCATCACTGTCATCATCATCACCATCATCGTCACCATCATTATCATCATCATCGTAATCATCATCATCATTAACAACATCATCATCATCATTAACAACATCATCATCGTCACCATCATCATCATCATCGACACCATCATTATTATTATCATCATCACCATCATCGTCACCATCATCATCATCACCATCATTATTATTATCGTCACCATCATCGTCACCATCATTATCATCACCATCATCATCATTGTCACCATCACCATCATCATCATCGTCACCATCATCGTCATCATCATCACCATCAACACCAGGTCACACTGCATGCCCTCACTCTCCACCTCGCGGTACTTGTCACGCTTACCCTGAAAACTTACGTTTCAAATCTGTTAATAGAATCTGGTGTTAACATGAATGAGTTAGCTATAAAACCATCTTATACTCCTATTCCTTTTTGGGAAATGTTGAAAGCAGATTTTGATATCAACTATTCTGAAACAAAAAAGGAAGAAAACATCAATATCACGACGAGTACTGCCAGAATACACATAGCAGAAAAATACCAGAATCATCTCCATATATTTACAGATGGATCCGTTCTTGGTGACAAAAACGCTGGCGTGGCTTTTACTATTCCCGCTTTTAAAGTTGAAAAATCTTACTTTATTGGAAAGAATCTTTCCATTTTTACGGCTGAACTTGTTGCTATTATACAAGCATTGAGCTACTTGGTGAGCCATCAAATAGTTTTCTTGAAAATAGCATTCTTTGTTAATTCCAAATCAGTACTTTATGCTCTAGAATCATTTAGCCTTGAAACAAGACCTGACTTAGTTATTGAGGCAAATCATTTGGTACATTGTTTGAGGATTAAAGGTACTGATGTCAGTTTCTGTTGGGTGCCTTCTCATGTGGGCATTTATGGCAATGAAACTGCTGATAAAGCAGCTAAAAGAGGAGCACAAGATTCAGAAAAATCGACAAAAATACTTGTCTGACTTTCTGTGAAAGAAGCATACACTATGTTAGAAAAAACAGCATGGGGTCGATTTCATAAACGATGGAAGACAGAGTCTTCAAAACAAAAGAGCCATTATTCCCCGAACGTATTATTAAAGAAAAAATACCGAATTCTTCAGCTTGCTATACAAGATTAATACCTCTACTTTCTTCCATATAAAACTTGACGCGCTGAAGACAAAATATAGTAAAAATGTTATATGCGTTTGTGGTAAGCAGTTCGTCTTGCATCACAGTTTGTTTCAATGTCAGCAGTTACGTATCTTCTTGCCCAAGTATTTCACAGAGAGTAACTATTCTGCAGATGATTTTGGGGCAGTTATTTCAAACGAGGTTCATTTAGTAGAACTTTCAAAGGTTCATAGCCCTATTTCTACATTCCTTTAATGTACTTCATAATCATGTTAATGGTTTTAGTTATTATCATCATTATTGAATTGTTACTGTTAAAGCTAATTTTTATTTTAATTTTATATTTTTTTTAATCGTCTAATATCACTAATAGTGAAAAGACGCTAAACTAAAGAAGGAACGAACCAAACGACATAATTCTAATAACAATAATAATAATAATATGAATGATAATAATAAGAACTCTCCACCTCTCTGCATTTGTCACGCTTCCCCTGCAAACCAAACCCAATAATTCTAATGATATGAATGCTATGATATGAATGCTATGATATGATATGATATGATATGATATATGACATAATATAAGAGTAAGAAAAAGAACCACTCCTCACTTCATATTACTTGTCACGCTTCCCCTTACAAAACAACCCAAATAATTATTACAATAACAATAATAATAACAATAATGATACTAACAACAACAAGAAAAACAATGACAATAATAATCATCATCATCATCATTTCATTATTATCATTACTATCATAATATCATCATCATATAATGATTTATTTCCATACAGTGCTATGTAGCATAACTCAAGCCAAAGCATGCTCAAACCCCTATATAAATCCAGTATTGTAAGGAATGGAATGAATGCATGAGAAGAAACAGAAACGTGTGAAAGAATCCTCAACCTCACACACCTTAGCCACACACACACACACATGCACACACGTACACACGCCCGCCCGCCCTCTGCACACACACATACGTTCACCTGACACAGGCGAGCGTCCTTACCTGGAACTCGAACACTCCAGTCCGGAGGGCCTCCTTGAACATGAAGTTGTCGTAGTGGTTCTGGGTCTCCGTAATGGCCTGGTTGATCTCGCTGCAACGCCACAACACCCCCTGTCCCTTCATCACTGCCACCAGTCATGTTGGCTTTGCTTACATGTGTGTGTGTGTGCGTGCGCATGCATGCATGTGCATACGTGCATGCATATTTTCTTGCATGCTTTATGTCTGACTGACATGTTGCGGTAAAGTACCACTGTTATCAACATTGCTGGCTGTTTTCGTTCAACACGACCTTCACTGAACCAAAACTCCAGCCTTGAACAATTTGAACTTGAAGGGCTTTTAGCCAATAGGTCGTTAAACTTCAAGCAAGTATTATCACTCTACACTCTGACATCTGACTTACGTAAAAGTAGGTCATTAAACTTCACTCAAAGCAAGCACTGTCACTCTAAGAGCAAACCTGAGGAAATATAAGTGGTTCAACTTCAACCTAGCATGATCACTCTAAGAGCTGACCTGAGGAAATATAAGTGGTTCAACTTCAACCTAGCATGATCACTCTAAGAGCAAACCTGAGGAAATATAAGTGGTTCAACTTCAACCTAGCATGATCATTCTAAGAGCTCACCTGAGGAAATATAAGTGGTTCAACTTCAACCTAGCATGATCACTCTAAGAGCTGACCTGAGGAAAAACAGGTAATCAAACTTCACTTCAACTGAATACTACGTGCAGTGGTGGCGAAGTGGTAACGCATCCACCTAGGAAGTGACAGAATCTGAGCGTCCAGGTTCCAACCTCATACTCACCAGCATCTTCTTCCCCTCCACTTGATTTTTAGTGGTGGTCTCTGGATACTAGTCATTCAGATGAGATGATAAACTGAAGTCCTGTGTGTAGCATGCACAAAACGTATGTAAAAGAACCCACAGCAACAAAAGGGTTGTCTCTGGCACGATTCTGCAGAAAAATTCCACTTTGAAAGGTAAACATACACACTTGCAGACAGAAGAAAACAACAAAACAAAAAATGGGTAGCACTGCACTGTTGCGAAGCATTCTGCTTGGGGAGAACAAATCTAATTTCTCACACAGAAATCTTTTGTGACAAAAAAGTACAAGACAAGACAAAACATTAATACAGTACAGTACAATACAGTACAGTACAGAACAGTAAAGTACACCACAATGCAACACAACACGACACACACCACAACATAACAAAGTAATCCACGTGTGTGGGGTGGGGGGGGTGGGGAGGGGTGCGGGTGTGTGCTGATTATCTGGTTGTGGTTTTCCGCAATTCATCTTTATTCTTATCTTATCTGTCTATTATAATCAATGTGCAGTATAGTAGGCTATGTTTATAATTATATTCAAATAATGTTTCTTAATTCTTTCTGTTTTTACATTAAGAATACTAGTTATTACCTGCAGTGTGTGGATGTATGTATGAAACGATGTATGTGATATTTTTTACATTTGTATCTTCGTAATATTCGTAAAAGCTGTTGTTGACTTTTACAGTTATGGTCCCCATGTTGTTTACTTGTCTATGTTGTGATAATGCACCTGACCAAATTTCTCCAGTTGGAGATAATAAAGTTATTCTTATCTTAACCCAACCCAACACAACCCAATCACTCTAAGCTCTGACCTGAGGAAGGTGCCCTCGTAACCCAACTCAACCCAACCCAGCACAGCACAGCACAGCACAGCACAGCACAGCACAGCACAGCACAGCACAGCACAGCACAAAACAAACACAACGCAAGCACAGCACAGCCCACCCCACTCGCTCCAGGCCCTGACCTGAGGAAGACGCGGTCGTTGAAGGTGAAGGACTGCGGGGGCCCCGCCCTGAGCGTAGGCAGCTGAGCGGCCATCTCCTTCACCCACTCCAGCAGCGTGTACAGACGCAGCAGCCCCGCGTCAGCCATCTTCTCCACAAAGTTCGCGTCCTCCACCGTGTCCCCCGCGTCAGCCAGGGAGAAACGCATCCCTGTGGTACACAGCATGATGTGTTATTGTGGTACACAGCATGACGTGTTACTGTGGTACACAGTATGATGTGTTATTGTGGTACACAGCATGATGTGTTACTGTGGTACACAGCATGATGTGTTACTGTGGTACAGACGTGTTACTGTGGTACACAGTATGATGTGTTATTGTGGTACACAGTATGATGTGTTATTGTGGTACACAGCATGATGTGTTATTGTGGTACACAGTATGATGTGTTATTGTGGTACACAGCATGATGTGTTATTGTGGTACACAGTATGATGTGTTATTGTGGTACACAGCATGATGTGTTATTGTGGTACACAGCATGATGTGTTATTGTGGTACACAGTATGATGTGTTATTGTGGTACACAGCATGATGTGTTATTGTGGTGCACAGCATGATGTGTTACTGTGGTGCACCACAGACATGTGTCATTGTGGTACACAGCATGATGTGTCATTGTGGTACACAGCATGATGTGTTATTGTGGTACACAGCATGATGTGTTATTGTGGTACACAGTATGATGTGTTATTGTGGTACACCACAGAGATGTGTCATTGTGGTATACAGCATGATGTGTTATTGTGGTACACAGCATGATGTGTTATTGTGGTACACAGCACTGATGTGTTATTGTGATACACAGCATGATGTGTTATTGTGGTACACAGCACTGATGTGTTATTGTGGTACACAGCACTGATGTGTTATTGTGGTACACAGCATGATGTGTTATTGTGGTACACAGCATGATGTGTTATTGTGGTACACTACACAGTATGATGTGTTATTGTGGTACACAGCATGATGTGTTATTGTGGTACACAGCACTGATGTGTTATTGTGGTACACAGCACTGATGTGTTATTGTGGTACACAGCATGATGTCTTATTGTGGTACACAGCATGATGTGTTATTGTGGTACACAGCATGATGTCTTATTGTGGTACACAGCATGATGTGTTATTGTGGTACACAGCATGTGTTATTGTGGTACACAGTACTGATGTGTTACTGTCATACACAGCACTGATGTGTTACTGTCATACACAGCATGATGTGTCATTGTGGTACACAGCACTGATGTGTTACTGTGGTACACAGTATGATGTGTTATTGTGGTACACAGCATGATGTGTTATTGTGGTACACAGCATGATGTGTTATTGTGGTACACAGCATAATGTGTTACTGTCGTACAGACGTGTTACTGTGGTACACAGCATGATGTGTTATTGTGGTACACAGCATAATGTGTTATTGTGGTACACAGCATGATGTGTTATTGTGGTACACAGCATAATGTGTTACTGTCGTACAGACGTGTTACTGTGGTATACAGCATGATGTGTTATTGTGGTACACAGCATGATGTGTTATTGTGGTACACAGCACTGACGTGTTACTGTGGTACACAGCATGATGTGTTATTGTGGTACACAGCACTGACGTGTTACTGTGGTACACAGCATGATGTGTTATTGTGGTACACAGCATGATGTGTTACTGTGGTACACAGCATGATGTGTTATTGTGGTACACAGCATGATGTGTTATTGTGGTACACAGCACTGACGTATTACTGTGGTACACAGCACTGACGTGTTACTGTGGTACACAGCATGATGTGTTATTGTGGTACACAGCATGATGTGTTACTGTGGTACACAGCATAATGTGTCACTGTGGTACACACCATGATGTGTTACTGTGGTACAGACATGTTACTGTTGTACACCACACACACACACATTACTGTTACACCCTCTCTACGTGAAAAGCACAAATAATGTTTTTCCATACCATCACACACTGGCCCTCAATCGAGCAGAGAAAAGGATCTTCTCAGCAGTATAAAAGTATATATATATATATATATCTGTTGCCAGCTGTCAAACAAAGACACGAGTGAAGTAATTGAAAGCGACTTATTAAGTGCTTCAGTTCACCTCAAAACCTCATCTGCGGACTCTCTCAGACTTTGGTCTGATTCACAGAGTTCCAGTAACTGATTCATACCAAGGTGAAGGGCAGAAATAGCCCCACCCTAGCATAAAAAACCTCCGGCATTTTTTTTTTTTTTAACCTCCAACAAGCTGACATTTTAACACACACACACACATAAGAAAAAAGTATGACTGCTTTTCTAGTTTTTTTTTGTTAATCATACACACACACACACACACACACACACACACACACACACACACACACACACACACACACACACACACACACTACACTCCACACTTCCTTTCTGCTCTATTTTTTACCCTTCTTTAACACTAGGAAAAAAAGAAATACCCATGCAAGCTGTCATCACAATGCAATGCAATAACCTGATTTGTCACACCACGCCATTTTGCTACAGAGAGAGCGTGCCAAGTATGTAAAACGGAACTGTTGATGATGACGATGTTTCTAGAGGAAATATAACGCGAAGGACAAAAGGTACCCACCCCCCCACACCCCCCAAAAAAGGTTCAGAAACACAGCACGCAGGTCACACCAAACTGACCGTCAGCAGAGTACTTGTCAATGGCCTCCGACAGGGTGAGGAAGTTGCCCGTCGACTTGGACATCTGGACGGAAAGGAAACATTATTTCTTATTTCGCATCATCTCTCTTTTGTGACATGAAAGTAAATAAACAAACAAATACATACATACATACAATGTGAAACGATACATACATACAATATGCACATACTTACATACAGTCATACAACCATACATACATACAACAGACATACATACATACAAACATACATATATTACATACATACACACACACACACACACACACACACATGAATGAATGAATGAATGTACAAACACATGAAATCAATCAATCAATAAATGGATATACAAATAAAATTGAACAGAATAAAAAAGAAGAGGGAAAGAAAAGGAAGGGGCGATGCTGAACCTGAAAGTATTCTGAATGCAAACCAAACGGTCTCTTTTCATTTCTTTCTTCTGGGGGTTTTTTCTTTCTTTTTTAACATAAAATTGGTTTTGTGATTATCTTCTGTATAAATGATGTTTGACATTAAAAAAAAAAAAAAAAAAAAAAAGTTCCTTTACACATTTGGCTTCACCATGTACATGAACATCTTGAATGTATCATTTGTTGAAATGTGTGCCCACCACTGAACAGAGTTCACTTCAGAAAAAAAAGAAAAAGAAAAAAAGATGTATGAAACTGAAAAGGACAAAAAAACCAAACCAACCCAAAAAAAAACAACTTCTGTGACATCCGGAGGAAAGAAAAGGCAATTTCTTATCGTACATCAAATTCATTTTAAGATGATTATTTATTGTAAAGAAAGACAGATAAATTCCTACTGTAAAGGATGAAAAGGCAAATTCTTATTCACTTATTGTAAGGAAAGGGAGGGCAATTTCGTACTGCACATCAATTTCACTTGTGTGACATATGTAGTGAAGAAAAGGTTTTTTCTTACGGTACATCAAATTAACCTTTGTATACTCAGTACAGGATATACAGGCTATTTCTTACAGCACATCAAATTAACCCTTGTACACTCTGTACAGGATATACAGGCTATTTCTTACAGTACATCAAATTAACCCTTGTACACTCTGTACAGGATATACAGGCTATTTCTTACAGTACATCAAATTAACCCTTGTACACTCAGTACAGGATATACAGGCTATTTCTTACAGCACATCAAATTAACCCTTGTATACTCAGTACAGGATGGGTGTGAAGGATACAATAACAATTACCGATTCACACTGAATCACAACTAAAGTGCAGCAGTGTCAAATAAAACAAACACAGAAACACACCAAAAAAAACCAAAAAAACCAATCATGGGACTGAGCGTGTTTTTGATGACGTCGTGTGCATTTTAGTGTATGAAGTATGGCTGACAGTGCCCTCAGCTGTTATGCGACTCGTCCACAGAAACTGCAGTGCAGCTGTACCGACTGGGTGCAAAGTGTTCGGTTATGCAGAGACAGTCACCATGGTGACACATGCAGAGACGTACCTTCTCGGAATTCAGCAGGATGTGTCCATTAGCTCTGACACCCTTGGGCCACATCGACCTGCATTGACAAAGCTCAGGTAAAGTCACAGTGCCTATATCAGCAGACTTACCCTGACAGTGACAAAGCTTTGGTAAAGTCACAGTGCCTATGTCAGCAGACTTACTCTGACAGTGACAAAGCTTTGGTAAAGTCACAGTGCCTATGTCAGTGACTTACTCTGACAGTGACAAAGCTCAGGTAAAGTCACAGTGCCTATGTCAGCCTGACTTACTCTGACAGTGACAAAGCTCAGGTAAAGTCACAGTGCCTATGTCAGTGACTTACTCTGACAGTGACAAAGCTCAGGTAAAGTCACAGTACCTATGTCAGTGACTTACTCTGACAGTGACAAAGTGTTGGTAAAGTCACAGTGCCTATATCAGCAGACTTACTCTGACAGTGACAAAGCTCAGGTAAAGTCACAGTGCCTATGTCAGTGACTTACTCTGACAGTGACAAAGCTCAGGTAAAGTCACAGTGCCTATGTCAGCAGACTTACTCTGACAGTGACAAAGCTCAGGTAAAGTCACAGTGCCTATGTCAGTGACTTACTCTGACAGTGACAAAGCTCAGGTAAAGTCACAGTGCCTATGTCAGTGACTTACTCTGACAGTGACAAAGCTCAGGTAAAGTCACAGTGCCTATGTCAGCAGACTTACTCTGACAGTGACAAAGCTCAGGTAAAGTCACAGTGCCTATGTCAGCAGACTTACTCTGACAGTGACAAAGCTCAGGTAAAGTCACAGTGCCTATGTCAGTGACTTACCCTGACAGTGACAAAGCTTAGGTAAAGTCACAGTGCCTATGTCAGCAGACTTACTCTGACAGTGACAAAGCTCAGGTAAAGTCACAGTGCCTATGTCAGTGACTTACTCTGACAGTGACAAAGCTCAGGTAAAGTCACAGTGCCTATGTCAGCAGACTTACTCTGACAGTGACAAAGCTCAGGTAAAGTCACAGTGCCTATGTCAGTGACTTACTCTGACAGTGACAAAGTGTTGGTAAAGTCACAGTGCCTATGTCAGCAGATTTACCCTGACAGTGACAAAGCTTTGGTAAAGTCACAGTGCCTATGTCAGTGACTTACTCTGACAGTGACAAAGCTCAGGTAAAGTCACAGTGCCTATGTCAGCAGACTTACTCTGACAGTGACAAAGCTCAGGTAAAGTCACAGTGCCTATGTCAGTGACTTACTCTGACAGTGACAAAGTGTTGGTAAAGTCACAGTGCCTATGTCAGCAGACTTACTCTGACAGTGACAAAGCTTTGGTAAAGTCACAGTGCCTATGTCAGTGACTTACTCTGACAGTGACAAAGCGTTGGTAAAGTCACAGTGCCTATGTCAGCAGATTTACTCTGACAGTGACAAAGCTCAGGTAAAGTCACAGTGCCTATGTCAGCAGACTTACTCTGACAGTGACAAAGCTCAGGTAAAGTCACAGTGCCTATGTCAGCAGACTTACTCTGACAGTGACAAAGCTCAGGTAAAGTCACAGTGCCTATGTCAGCAGACTTACTCTGACAGTGACAAAGCTTTGGTAAAGTCACAGTGCCTATGTCAGTGACATACCCTGACAGTGACAAAACTTTGGTAAAGTCACAGTGCCTATGTCAGCAGACTTACTCTGACAGTGACAAAGTATTGGTAAAGTCACAGTTCCTATGTCAGCAGACTTACTCTGACAGTGACAAAGTATTGGTAAAGTCACAGTGCCTATGTCAGTGACTTACTCTGACAGTGACAAAGTGTTGGTAAAGTCACAGTGCCTATGTCAGCAGACTTACTCTGACAGTGACAAAGCTCAGGTAAAGTCACAGTGCCTATGTCAGCAGACTTACTCTGACAGTGACAAAGTGTTGGTAAAGTCACAGTGCCTATGTCAGCAGACTTACTCTGACAGTGACAAAGTGTTGGTAAAGTCACAGTGCCTATGTCAGTGACTTACTCTGACAGTGACAAAGTGTTGGTAAAGTCACAGTGCCTATGTCAGTGACTTACTCTGACAGTGACAAAGTGTTGGTAAAGTCACAGTGCCTATGTCAGTGACTTACTCTGACAGTGACAAAGCTCAGGTCAAGTCACAGTGCCTATGTCAGCAGACTTAACCCCCCCCCCCCCCCCCCCCCCCCCCGACTCCCTCTTGATCGGTACGCTTGTCAGTGAAGGGCTGTCACTTCACTGAGGTAACACTGAATACAGGTCACGATGTCAGTCACCATAATTCACGAGGATGTCCTCCCCTTGCCAAATGCATTGTGTTTGTAAAGCAAAACGAACCAGACCACTTAAGGGAACACAATGTGTCTTTACTGCACTTCAATCTGATGCCGCACCAGTCTCGTCTCACCACAGCTCGGCGATCAAGGTTCAGTTCAAGTCCAGTCACTCAAAGAGGTGTCACTGCGTTCAGACAAATCCATATATATTTTGTATTTGTATTTCTTTTTATCACAACAGATTTCCCTGTGTGAAATTCGGGCTGCTCTCCCCAGGGAGAGCGCGTCGCTACACTACAGCGCCACCCATTTTTTTGTATTTTTTCCTGCGTGCAGTTTTATTTGTTTTTCCTATCCAAGTGGATTTTTCTACATAATTTTGCCAGGAACAACCCTTTTGTTGCCATGGGTTCTTTTACATGCACTAAGTGCATGCTGCACACGGGACCTCGGTTTATCGTCTCATCTGAATGACTAGCGTCCAGACCACCACTCCAGGTCTAGTGGAGGGGGAGAAAATATCGGCGGCTGAGCCGTGATTCGAACCAGCGCGCTCAGATTCTCTCGCTTCCTAGGCGGACGCGTTACCTCTAGGCCATCACTCCACTTATATATACCCTACACCACATCTGCTAAGCAGACGCCTGACGTTCAGCATAACCCAACACACTCAGTCAGACCTTGAGGGAAAAATGAAACGAAATAAAACCAAGGGGTCAACCAGGAACATCACGTTGCACACAAACACAACAAAAGTGTATTCTTTATCTTCATACACATTCCGCTCAAAGGCAAAATACAAATGACTATTTCCTTTTTTCTTTCTTTTTTGTTTTGTTTTGTTTTTGTTTTGTTTTACAAACAAACACATCCCCCAAACACACACACACACACACACATATGCATGCACACACGCTTCCACACACACAAACACAAGACGAACACACAACCCTAAAATTGCTTGACCAACATGCTGAAACAGAATCTCATATCAAACCTGGCTTCAAAACACACCTGTAAAAATCTACTTCCATGGGTGTCTAGGTGTTTGTGTTGGTGTGTGTGTGTGTGTGTGTGTGTGTGTGTGTGTGTGTGTGTGTGTGTGCTTTTTTTTTATAAAACATTTAAAATCAATTTTTTTCATTTTTACTTGTGTGTGCTTTGTCAGTTTATTACGATGTTTGGAGATCAAATCCTGTCCGTGATGTACTCAGGAGCTGTTGTTTGTGTCTCTACTTCAAAAATGTACACAGTTTCTAATCTATTTGTTTTGTTTGTTGTTAATCCAAGTATCCATGTAGGTATATTTATGTATCCATGTACCTTGGCATATATCGATTTATGTGTGTTTATACCATCAATGATAGCTGTTAAAAGAAAACAAAAATGCATCTTTAAAAGGAAATTTTTGTTCCCTAAAATTACACATTATCAAACATACTTCTCATCACCCACTGGTGCAGACTCCGGAAGGGGTCTGACTCCCTGTCCTGTGCAAACAACTACCCCTGCTGAAGGGGAGAAAACGAAAGTAGATGCGGCTAGGTATTGCACCCCCCCTCCCCCCAATAAATTACCTCCCCCGTGCATGCCTGTAGAGCACAGCACTTAGAAAAATGAGTCACAACCCAGTCCTTTGGTGATTCTTCCTTTCCTCATTCAGCCCCGTCTGTCTGGAACAGTTCACCTCACGATCTTCGCCACTCTCCCTCATTTCAATCTTTTAAAACCGGTCTGAAAACACATCTTTTTCGAAAACGCCTATGCATAGACGCTGAACCCCTTTCCAGTGACCTTTAGTAATAACCCATGCAGACTCCACGCGTGCATGAGTGTGTGCATGCATGCATGTGTGTGTGTGTGATTGTGTGGGTGTGTGATTAAGAAATGTAATAGCCGTAGTCTGTCTTATGCTTTTGTGAGTCAAATCACTGTTTTTTCTTCTTCCTTTTGTTGTTGCGTGTGTGTTGTGTGTTTAACGTTTACTGTAAAGTGCTTTGAGCTCTCTTTAAGGGACGAAAGCACCCAACAAGTATCCATTATCATTATCATTCTTAGGAGAAAAAAAAAAGGGGCCCTGACCTATCTTTGGGCCACATGGCAGTGTGGCAGTAGATGAAGTAGGTCAGGTGGTTCTGGATCAGGTCCTTCCCAGACATGCGCACGTCCACGGGGTACCAGTACCGGAACTCTGCCCTCAGGCGGTCCAGGGTGGCCTTGGGGATGGAGCACTTGGCGGGGAACTTGTCAGTCTGGGCGAACACGTAGTCCCACACCTCCGGCGTCATCTGCTCCGGCCTGCACCAGGTTAAACCACACAGTCAGGGTCTCTGGGCTCAAAGACTGGCTCAATATCCATGCACGCACGTACAGAACTCTATCTGAATATCAGGAAGCTTACGACTGATTCATTATCCACACACACAGGTACAGAACTTCGTCAGATCATCAAAAAGCTTAGGACTGATTCATTATCCACACACACAGGTACAGAACTTCATCAGATCATCAAAACGCTTAGGACTGGTTCATTATCCACACACACAGGTACAGAACTTCGTCAGATCATCAAAAAGCTTAGGACTGGTTCATTATCCACACACACACACAGGTACAGAACTTCGTCAGATCATCAAAAAGCTTACGACTGGTTCATTATCCACACACACACACACAGGTACAGAACTTCGTCAGATCATCAAAAAGCTTACGAATGGTTCATTATCCACACACACACACAGGTACAGAACTTCGTCAGATCATCAAAAAGCTTACGACTGGTTCATTATCCACACACACAGGTACAGAACTTTGTCAGATTATCAAAAAGCTTATGACTGATTCATTATCCACACACACAGGTACAGAACTTTGTCAGATTATCAAAAAGCTTACGACTGATTCATTATCCACACACACACACAGGTACAGAACTTTGTCAGATTATCAAAAAGCATACGACTGATTCATTATCCACACACACACACAGGTACAGAACTTCGTCAGATTATCAAAAAGCTTATGACTGATTCATTATCCACACACACACACAGGTATAGAACTTCGTCAGATCATCAAAAAGCTTAGGACTGATTCATTATCCACACACACAGGTACAGAACTTCGTCAGATTATCAAAAAGCTTAGGACTGGTTCATTATCCACACACACACACAGGTACAGAACTTCGTCAGATTATCAAAAAGCTTACGACTGGTTCATTATCCACACACACAGGTACAGAACTTCATCTGAATATCAGAAAGCCTAGGACTGGTTCATTATCCACACACACACACACAGGTACAGAACTTCATCTGAATATCAGAAAGCCTAGGACACATATCCCAACTCATTCAGGACTTCTTCCTCGTTCGCCTCCCATTAGATGAGCAGCCCGGTGTCCTCGATGAAGGCTGCCGTCCGTCGCAGCTCCTCCAGGGTGCCGTACAGTTTGGCTTCCACTGCTGTCGGTGTTGGCCAGTACTTCCTCCTGGATGCTGCATGCGTCCTACAGTTTTGAAGGATGTGGTCAGTTGTCATTGGTCCCTCACCACAAGGGCACTCTCCACTCTGTCCAATGCCAAATTTTGTGTGCATGTGGTGGAGCAGGCAGATGTGTCCAGTCCTCAGGCAGAAGATCTTGACCTGCTCCCATCGTTCCAGCAAATGGTATCAGTCTTCTGGGTTACATTTGGGGTGCTGGAGGCGCCACTTTATTCCTTGCTGTGCCTTCATGAATGTCTTGATTTCATTGTATGACACCAGTTTGTTGGCCTGCTCCTTCTGTGTACCGTCTACTCATTCAGGACTAAGGACTGGTTCATTATCCACACACACGTACAGAACTTCACCTGAATATCAAAAAGCCTAGGACTGGTTCATTATCCACACACACGTACAGAACTTCATCTGAATATCAAAAAGCCTAGGACTGGTTCATTATCCACACACACGTACAGAACTTCATCTGAATATCAAAAAGCCTAGGACACACGTCCTAACTCATTCAGGACTCAACTGATTCATTATCCACCCACATGGATAGACGCTTGCTCGCACACAAGCATGTACACACACACACCAACCCCCCCCACACCCCCACACACACATCCAGGAAGAGAAGCGGACATACTTGATGCTGGCGGGCCCGGGCTGGCTGCCGTCGACCACGCCCCCCTGCAGGAGATGGGCCACAGTGTAGAAGGCCATGTAGATGGTGGAGTCCGACAGACTCTCAATCAGGTACTGCGGGTCCCACGGCAACCGGGTACCTGTGGGGTCAACAGGTCAACACCGACACTCATGGTTACAGCACGCTGGCTACGTCTTTGGGGTGGTTGGGGATTTTTTGTGTGTGTGTGTTTTTATGCTCCCCTACCATCTGAACCATTTCAGTGGCGTTACTCCCACGCTGCTGATTCCGAGTCCCCCATACACTGCCACGCCCTGTGCTGGCCTGTACCAGTCCCAGCGTCAACAGTCGCTCTCTCTCTTCTCCCCCTCTCTCCTTTTTTTAATTTTTTTTTTTATTAAAGTCAGTCGTGTCCGACTATGACCATCAGAACAGCAGAGGAGGCAACTGCTGTTCCAACAATCTGTGCTAGAATTTCATTATAGTGGAGAGTGTCTTGCCCAACTTATATCCTCACTCTCTCAGCCAAGAGGGTTTTAGGACAGTCGGTGTTGGGATGGTTCCCAAAGGCCAACTAGCCCACAAGGCTGCAGCACTAAGAACCAGTGCAATTTTGCCTTCTAGTTTGAAGAGTCACAGTCCTTCACAAAAGACTAAACTGTAAATGATTTCCCACTGACTGGAGAAACCATTGAAAAATAATATCAAGGGTGTAAAATTTCTATATATATTCTTTTTTTACTGTGTCATATTGCAAAGTACTATAGATTAAATTATACTCAAAAAGCATGTTCTGTATTGTGATAATCTGGTGGGTTTTTTTCTGATTATCATTATCATTATCACTTTTTTTCTGACATAATTTTGAAGGAGTTCAGAAATACTCACAGTCTCTCCATGTCTCTGTTCTGTGTGTCTGTGTATATTTGTCTATTGATACATACATCTGTAAGCATGTTGGAATGCATTCAGAATGTCCATAATTATGTTTGAAGGCTTGTATGAATGACGGTGGGCGTGTATGCATACATACATCATGAACGTTCGTGCGTGCTTCAGTATATGTTTCTGCGCATGGCCGTTTTTTTTTTTTCTCTACTTTTCTAACATGAAAATGCATTAATGCATCTATTTGTCATGAAAAAAAACAAAAAGAAAGCAAAAAAGGTGTAAAATATGCGCCAGATGGTGTCGGCAGATTCATGGGTGGCTGTTGTTTGAGGGACATGGTGGCGGTCTCCACTCTGGGAGGGACGCTCACTCAGTCTGGTTCCACGACTAAGCCATTACTGTCGTTAGTAGGGGGCTTAGTAGGTGGTGTCCTAAGTACGTTAAATCAGAACAGGAACCACTGAACACCACCTAAGTGACTCAGCAGCAGTGCAGGGTCTCCTCTGGTATGTGACCTACTGGCGACCTAACATCGATGGTTCCCTGCGGACTGCCAACGCTGGAACTGTGATGAACGAACCCGGGTGTGGCCCTGTATGGGGGAATCTAAATGAGCGGCGTGGGAGTAATGCCACTGGAATGGTGCAGATGACGGGGCAGCAAAAAAAAAAAAAAAAGCGCCAGATGGATGTCTGATCCAGGCTGTATGTCCTGGACTGAGCATGGTCATGCAGCCAGTACAAACAATAACAGTAACAGCAACAATGATAATGACACTAACTTAATACTGATGACCGACCAGGGCTGTAGGTTCTGAACAGAGTGTGTTCATGTCGCTGGTCCAGAGTGGAATAATCATATACATGTAATAATGATGATGATGATGATGATGACGATGATGATGATGACGATGACATACCAGGCCACACGTCCTGAACAGAGTGTGTTCATGTCGCCAGTCCTGAGTGGAATAATCATATACATGTAATAATGATGATGATGATGACGATGATGACGATGACGATGACATACCAGGCCATACGTCCTGAACAGAGTGTGTTCATGTCGCCAGTCCTGAGTGGAATAATGATATACATGTAATAATAATGATGATGATGATGACGATGATGACGACGATGACATTCCCAGGCCATACGTCCTGGACAGGGCATGTTCGTGCAGCCAGTCCAGGGTGGAATAATGATGATAATAACAACAGCAAAGATGATGATGATGATGATGATGATGATGATGATGATGATGAGGATGGCAATGATGACGATGATGATGATGATGATGATGATGATGATGATGAATGATGATGATGATGATGATGATGAATGATGATGATGAAGATGATGATGACAATGATGACATACCCAGGCCATACGTCCTGAACAGGACATGTTCAGGTAGCCAGTCCAGAGCGGAATAATAATAATAATAATAATGATAACAACAACAACAAAGATAATGATGATGATGATGACAATGATGATGAAGATGATGATGATGACAATGATGACGATGATGATGACGACGACGATGATGAAGATGATGATGATAACGATGACATACCCAGGCCATAGGTCCTGGACAGGGCGTGTTCGTGCAGCCAGTCCAGGGTGGCCAGGAAGTTGTGACGCACGTCCTCAGAGAACGTGTTCATCTGGGCCAGACACTCGTCAGCCTCCTTCCTCCACGACGCCTCCCCGTAGTCCAAAAACCTGCACACACACACACACACACAACACAACACACACACACAACACGCACACACAACAAAACACACACACACACACACACACACACAACAACATACACACACACACACAACACACACACACACACAACACACACACACACACACACAAACACAACACACACACAACACAACACAACACACACACAACACACGCACACACACACAACACACACCCACACAGGTAGGGAGAGTGTTATATACTGGTCTGTGTGTGTGTGTGAGTGGGAGGGAGGATCTGTGTATGTGTTCCCCATCGTCCAAAAACCTGCACACACACACACACACACAGGTAGGGACAGTGTTGTGTATCAGTCTATGTGTGTGTGTGTGTGTGGGGGGGGGGGGGGGAGTGTATGTGTTCCCCGTCGTCCAAAAACCTGCACACACACACACACACACACACAGGTAGGGACAGTGTTGTGTATCAGTCTGTGTGTGTGTGTGAGTGGGGGGGTGGGAGTGTATGTGTTCCCCGTCGTCCAAAAACCTGCACACACACACACACACACAGGTAGGGACAGTGTTGTGTATCAGTCTGTGTGTGTGTGTGAGTGGGGGGGTGGGAGTGTATGTGATCCCCATCGTCCAAAAACCTGCACACACACACACAGGTAGGAAGAGTGTTGTGTGCTGGTCTATGTGTGTGTGTGTGTGTGAGTGGGGGGTGGGGGCAAGGATCTGTGTATGTGTTCCCCGTTGTCCAAAAACCTGCACACACACACACACACACAAGTAGGGAGAGTGTTGTGTGCTGGTCTATGTGTGTGTGTTTAGGTGGGTGGTGGGGCTTGGGGGGTGATTCTGAGTATTTGTATTCTTCTTTTCTCCATTGTCCAAAAGCCGCCACCACCACCACCACACACACACACACACACACACACGCACACATGTAGGCATACAGAAATTGCTACAAATCAGTTTTGTGTGTGCATGTAGTGTGTGTGGGGGGGAAGGGTGGTTTTGGGGGAAATGTGTGTGTGTGGGGGGGGGGGGGGAAGGTTTTGGGGGAATGTGTGTGTGTGTGTGTGTGTGTGTGTTTGTGTGTTTCCTTACTGAACGGCACCTTTCCATAGTCCAAAAACGCACACACATGCAGGCAAACACGCAGAGATTGGTGTTAGTTTTGTAGTTTTGTGAGGTGTGGGGGGGGGGGGGGGGGAACGATGTGTGTGTTTGTGTGTGCTACCTTCTTCCATGACACCTCTCTGTCGTCTAAAAACCTGCACACATGTGGACAGGCATGCAGACACTGGTGTGGCTCAGTTTTGTGTGCGTGGGTGAGAGAGAAAGAGAGAGAGAGAGACAGTGTGTGTGTGTGTGTGTGTGTGTGTGTGTGTGTGCAGACCCAGACACTCACCACTGGTCACACAAAGCCACAACACACTCGTCAGCCGACCGAGACACCACCTGGTTCTCTGGTTCATAGTAGATGACAGCTTCTTTCTGAAAACAGCACACAAGACAATCCACAATCAAACCACATGCACCTGATTAAAAAAAATAATAAATAAAAAAGAACCCACAAAAAACAAAAACAAAACAAACAACAAAAGAACTACAAAAAAAGGATGTGCACTTTTTATGTAGATATCTGACCTTTACCTTTATCAAGTAATCAACACAAAGCTGTATTTTTTAAAAACTGTCGGTTGAGTGTGTTAACTCATTTTCACGCGTGGCCGTGTGTAATTAGGCGACTGCCAGCGCATTAGGTCTAAATTTAGAGAAATGCACAATACAAAAGCCATTCATCACAATAATTATGATTATGATCCTGACTACAATCATCAGTCATAAATCCTGTGAGTGGAAGCTCCCTCACCCTGTCCACCATCAGTTTCTGAATGGCCTTCTTGACGTCCTGCACCTTCTGGCCCTGGTAGCCCTGGACGATCATGACGCCGTCGTAGAACCCCTTCTTGTACACCTCCCCCTTGGCCTCCTCCAGCTTGTCACGGTCGTTCTGACTCGCCACCTTGTACCGCTCGCACGCCGTCACCGCCGACAGGGTGCCAAAGTCTGGCACTTCAATGATGGGCACCTGGAAGTTTGGTCAAAAAACGGTGAACTCTTTCACTACCGCAACATAAGCCTTCCACAGTCACGCACATATATATTTGATTGGGCTTTTACATGTACGACCCGTTTTTACCCCGCCATGTTGGCAACCATACTGTGTGCATGCTGGGTATGTTCTTGTTCCCATAGCCCACAGCACCCTGACATGGATTACAGGATCTTAACGTGCGTACATGATCCTCTGCTTGCCTGTACACATGAAGGGGGTTCAGGCACAAGCCAGTCCGCGTTATGTTGACCTGGGAGATCGGAAAAATCTCTACCCTGTACCCACCAGGTGCCGTTACCGAGATTCAAACCTGGGACCCTAAGATTGAAAGTCCAAAGCTTTAACCACTCGGCTATTGCACCTGTCGCGACTTTAGTCAACAATGAGGGGCTAAGTTTGAAGGACAGTTTTTCACACTGTAACAAAGCTTGACAACCGCGGCCAGTTTTCTGCCTGTGGAGCAATGACACTAACCTTTGCCCCCTGACCCAGTTTGAAGTGGACAAGTCCACTGTGCTGTGTGAACCGAAGCCTGTGGCTGAGACAGTCATATCTCAAATATCTGGCACTTGGAAGAGTTTTTCATATGGAAGCTATGTGGTGAAAGAGTTAAATTCCTGTATCCTTTCGTGTCTGCCGGGGGGAGTGAATTCATGTCCACTGTGTTTAGGCTCGGCATAGGAAGGCAGTGAATTCATATCCACTGTGTTTAGGCTCGGCATAGGAAGGCAGTGAATTTATATCCATTGTGTCTAGGGCTCAGCATAAGAAGGCAGTCAATTCATATCCACTGTGTCTAGGGCTCGGCATAGGAAGGCAGTGAATTCATATCCACTGTGTGTAGGGCTCGGCATTGGAAGGCAGTGAATTCATATCCACTGTGTCTAGGGCTCGGCATAGGAAGGCAGTGAATTCATATCCACTGTGTTTAGGGCTTGGCACAGGAAGGCAGTGAATTCATATCCACTTTGCCTAGGGCTCGGCATAGGAAGGCAGTGAATTCATGTCCACTGTGTCTAGGGCTCGGCATAGGAAGGCAGTGAATTCATATCCATTACGTCTAGGGCTCAGCATAGGAAGGCAGTGAATTCATGTCCACTGTGTCTAGGGCTCGGCATAGGAAGGCAGTGAATTCATATCCACTGTGCCTAGGGCTCGGCATAGGAAGGCAGTGAATTCATGTCCACTGTGTCTAGGGCTCGACATAGGAAGGCAGTGAATTCATATCCATTACGTCTAGGGCTCGGCATAGGAAGGCAGTGAATTCATGTCCACTGTGCCTAGGGCTCGGCATAGGAAGGCAGTGAATTCATGTCCACTGTGTCTAGGGCTCGGCATAGGAAGGCAGTGAATTCATATCCATTACGTCTAGGGCTCGGCATAGGAAGGCAGTGAATTCATTTCCACTGTGTCTAGGGCTCGGCACAGGAAGGCAGTGAATTCATATCCACTGTGCCTAGGGCTCGGCATAGGAAGGCAGTGAATTCATGTCCACTGTGTCTAGGGCTCGGCATAGGAAGGCAGTGAATTCATATCCATTACGTCTAGGGCTCGGCATAGGAAGGCAGTGAATTCATGTCCACTGTGTCTAGGGCTCGGCATAGGAAGGCAGTGAATTCATATCCATTACGTCTAGGGCTCAGCATAGGAAGGCAGTGAATTCATATCCACTGTGTCTAGGGATCGGCAGAGGAAGTCAGTGAATTCATATTCACTCTGTCTAGGGCTCCGTATAGGAAGGCAGTAAATTCATATCTACTTTTCTAGGGCTCGGCATAGGAAGGCAGTGAATTTTTTGTTCTTTTGGTGTATCAATACACACACACACACACACACACACATATATATATATATATATGTTGTTTTTTTCGATGCATAGAGGTATGTCATTATGCACCAATGTATTGTTTCATGTGAGGCGCTTAGAACCCATTACATGGGGAGTTTGCACCATATAAATACTATCTATGATTATCACCATGAAGCCCTTGTGTGCCATAGCTATCATGTACATGCATATTGACGTCACTGATAGCATCATCAGAAAAAGGGAAATAACTCTGGAAGGCTGAAAATTCACACAGTTTTTCTACAGTGACATATCTCCAGACCATTTTCTCGGTTTTGGACATATTTGTTTTGGATATTGTTTTAGGGCTTGAAACACCACTCTCTACCGTTTTTCCCCACGCACTGAAAGGTAATACAATACAATACAATACAATAAGCACTATCTATCATCATGATTATTATGAAACAAACAGCAATACAATACAATACAATAAGTACTATCCATCATCATGATCATCATGAAACAAACAATACAATACAATAAGTACTATCCATCATCATGATCATCATGAAACAAACAACAATACAATACAATAAGTACTATCCATCATCATGATCATCATGAAACAAACAATAATACAATAAGTACTATCCATCATCATGATCATCATGAAACAAACAATAATACAATAAGTATTACCCATCATCATGATCATCATGAAACAAACAACAATACAACACAATACAATACAATACAATAAGTACTATCCATCATCATGATCATCATGAAACAAACAACAATACAACACAATACAATACAATACAATAAGTACTATCCATCATCATGATCATCATGAAACAAACAACAATACAACACAATACAATACAATACAATAAGTACTATCCATCATCATGATCATCATGAAACAAACAATAATACAATAAGTACTATCCATCATCATGATCATCATGAAACAAACAACACAATACAATACAATACAATAAGTACTATCCATCATCATGATCATCATGAAACATACTATCCATCATCATGATCATCATGAAACAAACAATAATACAATAAGTACTATCCATCATCATGATCATCATGAAACAAACAATAATACAATAAGTACAATCCATCATCATGATCATCATGAAACAAACAGCGATGCCTCACCGGCTGGAAGGGCAGCACCATCTCGTCCTTCAGCCCGTACTTCTGTCTGAAGGCCTCCTTGCTCTGGAGGTCCCTCAGGGCCGCAAAGTCGTCGGGGGCGTCCGAGGGCACGCTGGTGACGATGCCCGTGCCCTTGCCGTACTTGATGGTCAGCATGGGCAGTGTGTACACAGGGTCGTACGAGGTCAGCGGGGCTTTCAGGGCTATGCCCATGATGTCCTGTCAGTTCACGCAGAAGGTTTTTCGTTTGGTGGTGGTGATGGTGATGGTGGTGATTGTGATGGTTGTGGTGGTGGTGATGGTGATGGTGATGGTGATTGTGATGGTGGTGGTGATGATGGTGGTGATGGTGGTTGTGGTGGTGATGGTGGTTGCAGTGGTGGTGATGGTGATTGTGATGGTGGTGATGATGGCGGTGATGGTGGTGATGGTGGTTGCTGTTTATGGTGGTGGTGATGGTTTGTTATTCAAACATCATAACTACTGTTATTATTATCATCATCATTATTACCGATATTTCTTTAGTGCCTATCTTCAATCAGAGACTAAACTGAGCAATTTTGACATCTGCACCGACGGGCGCAATAGCCGAGTGGTTAAAGCGTTGGAATGTCAATCTGAGGGTCCCGGGTTCGAATCACAGTGACGGCGCCTGGTGGGTAAAGGGTGGAGATTTTTACGATCTCCCAGGTCAACATATGTGCAAACCTGCCAGTGCCTGAACCCCCTTCGTGTGTATATGCAAGCAGAAGATCAAATACGCACGTTAAGGATCCTGTAATCCATGTCAGCATTTGGTGGGTTATGGAAACAAGAACATACCCAGCATGCACACCCGCGAAAACGGAGTATGGCTGCCTACATGGCGGGGTAAAAACGGTCATACACGTAAAAGCCCACTCGTGTGCATACGAGTGAACGCAGAAGAAGAAGAAGAAGAAGACATCTGCACCCAGGCAGAGCCACATGACAGCTGCCTTTGGCCACTCATCTTTTGTTTCTTGTGTCGTTCAGTCATTCTTCAGTCATGCACACTCAGTTTCAGTTTCAGTAGCTCAAGGAGGCGTCACTGCGTTCGGACAAGTCCATATACGCTACACCACATCTGCCAAGCAGATGCCTGACCAGCAGCGTAACCCAACACGCTTAGTCAGGCCTTGAGAAAAAAAAAAAAAAAATAAAATAAAATAAAATAAAATAATAATAATAATAGATAAATACATAAAAAAAAGAACTACTACTACTAATAATAATATGTATAAGGCGCAAAAACTTGATGAAGTCAACTATAGGCGTACAAAAAAAAAAAAAAAAAAAAAAAAATGCACACTCACACATATGAACTCACAATAAAAATTTTTTTAAATGTTTGCAACTCACTTGAATATTTTGGTTGTCTCTCTCCACCTTCAACAGCTAAATCCTGACACAGAAAGTCTTGGCCTGGACAATCTGCAGGTGAACTGAGTTTACTGCTGCGTTAAAGAAAATACAAGTGAGCTGCCAAAAAAAATTTTTTCTTCTTTTTTTCAGATTTTAACTCCAGAAAGTTTTCTGCCCCTTTCCAGAATCATAGAATCTCGACCAACAGATCCTGTCAGATGGAAACAGAGGAGGTCAGAACTGGGAGGGTCTGTCAGTGATTTTTCATGTCGCTGTCATTTTCAGACTTCTCGTTCGTATCATTAGACCGCACCATACTGAACTCAAGTTATTTCAATCCGAGAAGTGACCGCACTGTACTGAACTCAAGTTATTTCCATCCGGGAAGTGACCGCACCATACTGAACTCGAGTTATTTCCATCCCAGATGTGACTGCACCATACTGAACTCAAGTTATTTCAATCCCAGATGTGACCGCACCATACTGAACTCAAGTTATTTCAATCCCAGATGTGACCGCACCGTACTGAACTCAAGTTATTTCAATTCAGGAAGTGACTGCACAATACTGAACTCAAAAGTTATTTCAATCCCGGATGTGACTGCACCATACTGAACTCAAAAGTTATTTCAATCCCGGATGTGACTGCACCATACTGAACTCAAGTTATTTCAATCCCAGATGTGACCGCACCGTACTGAACTCAAAAGTTATTTCAATTCAGGAAGTGACTGCACCATACTGAACTCAAGTTATTTCAATCCGGGATGTGACCGCACCGTACTGATCTCAAGTTATTTCAATCCGGGATGTCCCTCCAGGTACACGGTCTTTCAATCCTTAAGGGAAATCAATATTTTTAACTTGACTTAAATTTGACATGGACTGAAACATAGGTTTTATATGGTTTTTTTTCTTCAATATTTTTCATTTGAACTCCACTTTACATGGACTTAGTGAAAAGTGGATGAAATCACTTTCTCACCTTGTTTTGCTGGACCTGAATAAGAACCCATGGCATCAAGAGTGTTGTCCTCCAGAAAAACTCTGCAGACATATCCACTCTGATAGGTATACTAATATGGACGCATACACTCAAAGCCGAACAAAGCATGCTGGGTTACGCTGCTGGTCAGACATCTCCCTTACAGACGTAGTGTGGTGTATATGGATTCGTCCGAAGGCAGTTGACGCCTCCTTGAGAAACTGAAACAGAACCCGACACAGACGCCCGTTTCCCACCTGTCCCGTCAGCTCTGCCAGGACGTCCATCTTGCCCAGCTCTCCTGTCATCTCCTGGTAAGACATGTTGCGGGCCGCACGGTGGGTACACACGAACACGTCGCCGCTCTTCATCGCCACGGCGACGTACTTCATGTCGGGTTTGACCCAGCAGTTTGTCTGGCCGAACATGGTTTCCGGTCGGAGGGTGGCCGCCACCAGGTACACTGGCTTTCCTGACAGGGGCCTGGGAAAGGAGCAGAGAACAGTGTGTCATGTAAAACTGCAAACTTCCATGTGAGGAAAATCCGTACTATTCACCCGTATCCAACTACTGAAGCAACCATTCGGCTTGTTTGTTCCTCGATCCTAAGTTGCACTGACTACAGCAGTTCACCACTTGCTGGTCTGCCTTCTGATCTGCTGTCATGCCTTCAGATGATTTTGAACAATGCTGCAAGTATCATTTCCAGAAAGTCAAAAAGGGATCATGTTATCCCACTTTTAAGTCATCTTCACTGGTTACCCATCCAGAACAGAATTCAATGCAAAAAAATTAATTGCCATACTGGCTTATCACCACTTTGAAGGATCTCCCCCTTCTTACTTATCTACTGCCCTTTATACTTACACCCCTTCCTGTTCTCTCAGGGTTTTTTTTTTTTTTTTCTGAAAAGCTCCTTCGAGTCCCCCAAACCTCTTCAAAGACATTTGGCCAAAGGGCCTTTCAGTATCAAGCACCTTCTGTCTGGAATTCTCTTCCTCTGGATCTCCGTCACTTACTAACGCTGTCCTCTTTCAAAACAAACTTGAAAACCTATCCATTCAAACAGACCTTTGGGTGTGATGAAACAGCGGACTGTCTGCATTCTTCCTCCTACCCACCCCACTTTGCCCTCTACTGAAATCCTCATCGTGCGTGTGTGTGTCTGTGGGTGGATGTTTGTGTGCGCGCAGGCATGTGTGTGTGAGCGACCGGGTGTGCGCGCGTGTGTGCAGTATTTTTGTCGTGTGTGTGTTTGTGTGTGTGTATGTGTGTGTGTGTGTGTGTGTGTAATAATAATGGTATTTATATAGCGCTGGATCTTGTGCAGAGACAAATCAAAGCGCTTTCGCACCAGTCATTCACACGCATGCATGACTCTAAAACTGTAGAAACTAAAGACAAGGAAGGGCAGGCAAGGGAGGCTATTTTGGGAAGAGGTGGGTTTTAAGGCCAGACTTGAAAGAGCCGAGTGTGGAGACTTGACGAAGCGAAAAAGTTCATTCCAATCGCAAGGTCCAGAAACAGAGAAAGAATGGCGGCCAACAGTTGAGTGTTTGAATCTGGGTATGCGTAAACAGAGTGGATCCGAGCCTGATTGTAGTGAGCGAGATGGAGTGTAGAGGTGAAGGCAGCCACAGAGATAGGAAGGGGCAGTTTTGTGAATGCATCTATAACATAGAGTGCTGATCTTGTACTTTATTCGGTGTGAGACAGGGAGCCAGTGGAGATGTTGCAAAAGAGGAGTGATGTGCTCAGATCTTTTCTTTCTGAGTGTGTGTGTGTGTGATTGTTCATACCTGCAATTTGTAGTACTGTCTTGGAGTATAGATACACGTATGTGTTGTTTGTTCATGTGCAGAGGTATGTTATTTTGCACTACTGGCTATGCGTTGTTTTATGTATGGTGCTTACAGCCCATTACATGGAAAGTTTGCACCACACACGTACTATCTATCATTACTGTCATCATTATTGTACTTGCACTGCATCGTACTGCATTGTACTGTATTACTCTTAGTCACAATAGCTTTCTCTGTGTCAAAGTCAGGCTGCTCTCCTCATGGAGAGCATATCGCTACAGTGCAGCGTCATCTTTTTTTTTTCTTTTTTTTATGTTTTTCTTTCTGCAAGGGTGTTTGCTTTCCTAGCAAAATGCATTTTCCAGCAGAATTTTGCCAGGGACAACCCTTTTGTCGTCGTGGGTGCTTTTATGTGCACTGACATTCTCAAAACACAGTGGCACACATGAAAAGAAGCCTACACACAGCACACTAGAAACTCACTGGAGCTTTGCAGGGAAAGGTTCTTTCACCTTCATCTTGATCAGTGTGTACTCCTGTGGGCCCACCCCCTGCAAAAACCATCACCATTGTCAGCTGTGGTCAAAAGCTGCACTGTCATACACATACACAACAAGGAAACAACATCAACTTGGAACACATGAGCAATATTAGTAGCGCTAACTTCGCTTTGCATTAGAAAACACATCCCTTTTTTTTTTTTTTTTACCATTCAAGCTCAATCACTATAATTTGCATTTTTATTGACTCATGTGTATAAACAATGTGGAGTCTATGTAATAACCCGGTGTTTGGCTGCCTCTGTGTGTGTGTGTGTGTGTGTGTGTGTGTGTGTGTGTGTGTGTGTGTGTGTGTCTGTCTGTGTTAAACTTTAACTTTGTCATTTTTTTTCTCTGCCTGCCAATACAAATCGTGTGTGTGTGTGTGTGTGTGTGTCCATGGTAAACTTGAACATTATCATTTTCTCCGTCTGCCAATGCCAAATTTGGATTAAACATAGTGGGGGAAAAAATCTTCTCAATCATACCAACAATAGGTTGCAAGTCATCCCGATGAAGCTATATTTCCAGATCATCAACAGCAAGGGTACTATAGTGTTGGTTTCTTCTGTTGTGCTGACCAGAGGTGGTTTTTTTTTTACAGGACCAGGTCGTTGGCCCTGTGCCCTACCCCCAACCTGGGGACCTGGGGATTGTCCAGCCTCTGCCCTTTAACCTGTCTGGCTTGGCTGGCCCTACCAGGAGCACAAACGCCCACCAGCATAGCTCTAGGGGTCGCTGAGGCACACAACCCCCCCCCCCCCCCCACACACACACACACACACACCCTCCCACCACAGCAAGGTGGCAATCCTTCGGGCACCTGTTTACAGGTGGTCAGAGACAAGGGGTGTCCTTGAGTGCATCCACATTTTTGTGTACCCACCCGTGGGAGGGGTTTTCTTCTACACAATTTTGCCCCAGGACAACAATTCATATTGCTATGTGGCTTGTTTTTTTTTTGGGGGGGGGGTTTTGGTTTTTAGTGACCCAAGTGTGAGCTGTGCACACAGGGGATCTCAGTTTATCATCTCACCTGAATGACAAGACGCTCCAGTCATTCTTCTTCTACTTCTTCTTCGTTCGTGGACTGCAACTCCCACGTTCACTCGCATGTTTATGAGTGGGCTTTTACGTGCATGACCGTTTTTACTCTGCCATGCAGGCAGCCATACTCCGCTTTTGGGGGATGTGCATGCTGGGTATGTTCTTGTTTCCATAATCCACCGAACACTGACATGGATTACAGGATCTTTAACGTGCATATTTGATCTTCTGCTTGCGTATACACACCAAGGGGATTCAAGCACTAGCAGGTCTGCACATATGTTGACCTGGAAGATCGTAAAAATCTCCACCCTTTACCCACCAGGCGCCGTTACCGAGATTCGAACCCCGGACCCTCAGATTGACAGTCCAACGCTTTAACCACTCGGCTATTGCACCCGTCACTTTCCAGTCAAACTTGGAAGAAAGGGCACAGACCAGGACTCAAGCCAAGACCCCCCCATCAACCCTTTTACCACCTTCCTCCTTACCATAATCATTACCCTGGCTATAAACAAAACAAAACAAAACAAGCACATGATTGTGTGACTCACCTCCCCAGAGCTGCGGTCGTGGTCCATGCATGGCTGGTTGTCCTTGGGGGAGAAGATGGTGTACCTGGCAACATAGTTCTTCTCCTTCTAAAAATAAACCAAACTGTTACCCTTTTTTTTTTTTCACTCCAGACTCCTGGAGATCCTTATTTTCTTCTTCTTTTTTTTTTTTCTTTTTTTTAAAGCAAAAAAAAAAAAAAAAAAAGCAAACCCATATACAATGTTTAACAACAGCAGCAACTGCTGACAAACATCACAACTTGAACATGATTTAACCCTCTGACTGATGAAACAAGGAGACATGAGATCAGTCCACAAACAGACTTACCCTGATCAAAGTTCATTGGGAACCTTGGATACAAGAGATCAGTCCACAAACAGACTTACCCTGATCAAAGTTCATTGTGAACCTTGGATACAAGAGATCAGTCCATAAACAGACTTACCCTGATCAAAGTTCACTCTGAACCTTGGATACAAGAGATCAGTCCATACACAGACTTATCCTTATCAAAGTTCACTGTGAACAGAATCCATTATAATGTCAATTATATTCAAGTGCAGCCTCTGAGGCTCTGACGCACAACCGACAGAGGAACCTGTTCTGTGCGGCGCCCCAAAGACTCTTCACAGAGCTGTGGAAGATGAAGACAACGACGACACACACGCATGTAACTTTTACCAAACACAGCTTAATCTCAGCTTTAACACTCACACACAAGTACCTTTAGCCAAGCACAGCCTAAACACAGCTTTAACACTCAAACACACAAGTACCTTTAGCCAAGCACAGCCTAAACACAGCTTTAACACTCACACTAAAGTACCTTTAGCCACGCACAGCCTAAACACAGTTTTAACACTCACACACATGCACCTTTAGCCAACCACAGCCTAAACTCAGCTTTGACACTCACACACAAGTACCTTTAGCCAACCGCAGACTAAACACAGCTTTAACACTCACACTAAAGTACCTTTAGCCAAGAGCAGACTAAACACAGCCTTAACACCCACACACAAGTACCTTTAGCCAACCGCAGCCTAAACACAGCTTTAACACTCACACACAAGTACCTTTAGCCAACCATAGCCTAAACTCAGCTTTAACATTCACACACAAGTACCTTTAGCCAACCGTAGCCTAAACTCAGCTTCAACATTCACACACAAGTACCTTTAGCCAACCGCAGCCTAAACTCAGCTTTAACACTCACACTAAAGTACCTTTAGCCAAGCACAGTCTAAACTCAGCTTTAACACTCACACTAAAGTACCTTTAGCCAACTGCAGCCTAAACACAGCTTTAAAACTCACACACAAGTACCTTTAGCCAACCGTAGCCTAAACTCAGCTTTAACATTCTCACTAAAGTACCTTTAGCCAACCGCAGCCTAAACTCAGCTTTAACACTCACACTAAAGTACCTTTAGCCAAGCACATCCTAAATTCAGCTTTAACACTCACACTAAAGTACCTTTAGCCAAGCACAGCCTAAACACAGCTTTAACACTCACACAGATGTACCTTTAGCCAACACAGCCTAAACTCAGCTTTAACACTCACACACAAGTACCTGTAGCCAAGCACAGCCTAAACACAGCTTTAACACTCACACTAAAGCACCTTTAGCCAACCACAGCCTAAACACGGCTTTAACACTCACACAGATGTACCTTTAGCCAACACAGCCTAAACTCAGCTTTAACACTCACACACAAGTACCTTTAGCCAAGCACAGCCTTAACACAGCTTTAACACTCACACTAAAGCACCTTTAGCCAACCACAGCCTAAACACGGCTTTAACACTCACACACAAGTACCTTTAGCCAAGCACAGCCTAAACACAGCTTTAACACTCACACTAAAGCACCTTTAGCCAACACAGAATAACTCAGCTTTAACACTCACACTAAAGTACCTTTAGCCAAGCACAGCCTAAACACAGCTTTAACACTCACACTAAAGCACCTTTAGCCAACACAGAATAACTCAGCTTTAACACTCACACTAAAGTACCTTTAGTCAACACAGAATAACTCAGCTTTAACACTCACACTAAAGTACCTTTAGCCAAGCACAGCCTAAACACAGCCTTAACACTCACACACAAGTACCTTTAGCCAACCGCAGCCTAAACACAGCTTTAACACTCACACTAAAGTACCTTTAGCCAAGCACAGTCTAAACTCAGCCTTAACACTCACACTAAATTACCTTTAGCCAACCACAGCCTAAACACAGCCTTAACACTCACACACAAGTACCTTTAGCCAACCACAGCCTAAACACAGCTTTAACACTCACACACAAGTACCTTTAGCCAACCGCAGCCTAAACACAGCCTTAACACTCACACTAAAGTACCTTTAGCCAAGCACAGTCTAAACTCAGCCTTAACACTCACACTAAGTACCTTTAGCCAAGCACAGCCTAAACTCAGCCTTAACACTCACACTAAAGTACCTTTAGCCAAGCACAGTCTAAACTCAGCCTTAACACTCACACTAAGTACCTTTAGCCAAGCACAGCCTAAACTCAGCCTTAACACTCACACTAAAGTACCTTTAGCCAAGCACAGTCTAAACTCAGCCTTAACACTCACACTAAGTACCTTTAGCCAAGCACAGCCTAAACTCACCCTTAACACTCACACACAAGTACCTTCAGCCAAGCACAGTCTAAACACAGCTTTAACACTCACACTAAAGTACCTTTAGCCAACCACAGCCTAAACACAGCTTTAACACTCACACTAAATTACCTTTAGCCAACCACAGCCTAAACACAGCCTTAACACTCACACACAAGTACCTTTAGCCAACCACAGCCTAAACACAGCTTTAACACTCACACACAAGTACCTTTAGCCAACCACAGCCTAAACACAGCTTTAACACTCACACTAAAGTACCTTTAGCCAAGCACAGCCTAAACTCAGCCTTAACACTCACACTAAACTACCTTTAGCCAAGCACAGTCTAAACACAGCTTTAACACTCACACACAAGTACCTTTCGCCAACCACAGCCTAAACACAGCTTTAACACTCACACTAAAGTACCTTTAGCCAAGCACAGCCTAAACACAGCCTTAACACTCACACTAAAGTACCTTCAGCCAAGCACAGTCTAAACTCAGCTTTAACACTCACACTAAAGTACCTTTAGCCAAGCACAGCCTAAACTCAGCTTTAACATTCACACTAAAGTACCTTCAGCCAAGCACAGTCTAAACTCAGCCTTAACACTCACACACAAGTACCTTTAGCCAAGCACAGTCTAAACTCAGCCTTAACACTCACACACAAGTACCTTTAGCCAAGCACAGTCTAAACTCAGCCTTAACACTCACGCTAAAGTACCTTCAGCCAAGCACAGCCTAAACTCAGCCTTAACACTCACGCTAAAGTACCTTTAGCCAAGCACAGTCTAAACACGGCTTAAAGACAGACGTTGTCACAGCAGTGTACCTTTTCCCAAACTTCAGCTTGTTCCTCTCATTCAGCCGGATGAACTGCCAGCGCACGAAGGAGTCGTAGTACGGGTTGGCGTCAGTGGTAATGAAGGACCGTCGCCAATCAACCTGGCGTTTCAAACCAAACTTCGTCAACATATATAAAACATGATAATAACAACAATAAAGTTCTCAAATAGAGCGCAAAGTGCTTTACCTGTACAAAAACTCCTTCCTGTAAATGATGAAATAATGAATCGGTTTACACAAACTTCAAACAGACATGGCACGATGTGCCCAGTTCACTTGCTTGCTCACACACACACACACGCACACGCATGCACGCGCACACACACACACGCACGCACGCACACACACACACGTACACACACAAAATATTCAAACACACAGTATGGATAGGATGCAGTTTTGAACTGTGGTTGACAAAGATATCAGTGCTACTTATTCAATATAGATGGGTCTTCAGAACAGATCTGGAAAAGGCTGTGAAGTGGAGTGTCAAATGTCAAACAGAAGGCTGTTCCAGATAGTTAGACTGAAAGGAGACAGTATGCTGACCGAAGGATTCTGTTCTGACAGATGGAACATAAAGAATCTGATTAACAGTGAACAACACAGATTTCCTCATAGGTTGTAATGGCAAAGAATACCATAAAGATATTCGAGGCTAATGCCAGTGACTTTGATCAATCACAAAGATTTTTAAAATTTTTTTTATTCATTCTATTGTCTTGGGCTGTGCAAATCTGTTTGGTTTAAACAGTACTTTTATTAGAAACTGTCACAATACTGATACAATGAATTCAGAAGTCTTGTATTTGTACAAATCTATTAATAACTTTGCTTTCAATTCTTAAATACCTAAATATACTGTGGGGTTTATCCCCTGTCTACATTTGAAGACAAAACGTGTAGGAAATATGAATAACAATATTCATTTATATCTATCTGAGATGGAACTGTGGTTAATCAATGAGAATGCCAACCACTTGTACAAACTTTTAGGTAATCAAACTAACATAGTTTCAGCTTTATTAATTCACCGAATAAAATTCAACTCTAAAGATCACATGAAAACTTGCAAGACTAGCTGTTCATAATATATATATATATATGCTTGGTTATCTTGATGCATGTGTGTGATTTTGTTTGAGAAAGAGAGAGACAACACAGAGAGAGAGAGAGAGGGATGGAGAAAGAGAATGTGTGCATGCGTGCATATGTGTACACACGTGCCTGTGAGACAGACGAGGAGAAACACACTACTACTTATCTCTCAGACAGGTAAAACAATTTTTTTAGTTGGGTCACGGTTAAGTATGTGTAATTAAAACAATTTTTTTTCTTAACTCCTCTGGCTTGAGTATCAACTGAGGACTCAAGACAACAAAAGCCAGTCAAAGGCTTCCACAAGACTGAACAGCGTTTCATTTTCTTCTTCTTCTTCTTCCCCCCCCTGCACCCCTCACTTCCTGTTTCACTTTCAGCATCACTTGGTTTCTATGTGCATACGTGTGCTTATGCATGCATGTGGTGTGTGTGTGTGTGTGTGTGTGTGTGTGTGTGTGTGTGTGTGTGTGTGTCTGAGTGCGTATGTGCCAGTGTGTGTGTGCGTGTGAGTGCATATGTGCCAGTATGTGCGTGTGCATGTGTGTGTGTGTGTGTGTTTGTATGTTTTGTTGTTTGTGGTTAGCATTCCTTCCTTTTGGTAGCTTGTGAGTTGTTGTGCCATGTTTTTGTCTTTCTTGTCTATAATTCTTTTCTTTCTTGTATATAATTCTTTCAGTACTGTTTATTTTTCTTTTTTCAATGTACTTTTCGGGGTTTTTTTTTGGGGGGGGGGTGGCAGGGTATCGCCCAAGGTTGGAAAAAAAAAATGTATGTACATGGGCTTACCTCTTAATCCTGAATAATCAACTCTTTCACCATTAAGTTTGTGTGTGTAAAACACTCCCCAACGCCAAATATTTTAGCAACCATGCTCTCAGTCATAGGTTTTGGTTCATGTCAAAATAACACAATGGACCTGTGAATTCAAACACGGTCAAGTTAGTCATTGTTCTATTGGCAGGAAAATGGCTGACTGGTGCACTTCAAACGCGGTCAAGTCAACATTGTTCTATTGGCAGGAAAATGGCTGACTGGTGCACTTCAAACACGGTCAGGTCAGTCATTGTTCTATTGGCAAGAAAATGGCTGACTCGTTCACTTCAAACATGGTCAGGTTAGTCACTGTTCTATTGGCAGGAAAATGGCTGACTTGTGCACTTCAAACATGGTCAGGTTAGTCACTGTTCTGTTGGCAGGAAAATGGCTGACTTGTGCACTTCAAACACAGTCAGGTCAGTCATTGTTCTATTCAAACACGGTCAGGTTAGTCATTGTTCTATTGGCAGGAAAATGGCTGACTTGTTCACTTCAAACACGGTCAAGTTAGTCATTGTTCTATTCAAACACGGTCAGGTTAGTCATTGTTCTATTGGCAGGAAAATGGCTGACTTGTGCACTTCAAACATGGTCAGGTTAGTCACTGTTCTATTGGCAGGAAAATGGCTGACTGGTTCACTTCAAACATGGTCAAGTTAGTCATTGTTCTATTGGCAGGAAAATGGCTGACTTGTGCACTTCAAACATGGTCAGGTTAGTCACTGTTCTATTGGCAGGAAAATGGCTGACTTGTGCACTTCAAACATGGTCAGGTTAGTCATTGTTCTACTGGCAGGAAAATGGCTGACTTGTTCACTTCAAACACGGTCAGGTCAGTCATTGTTCTATTTGCAAGGAAACGGCCACAGCTGTCAAGCATTGTTACAATGTGAAAAATGGTTTTATCAACATGACCCCTCGACGTCAACAAAAGCTGCCTAAGGCAGCGCACTGTCCAGTCAACTCAAGTCACCTACGGCGGTGAAACAGTTAAAGCTTTCTTTCACTACATTTCTCTCCCCTGCACCAGCACCTACCCTGACCCCCATGCGCCGCAGGTCGGACATGGCCCGGGGAGGGAAGTACTGGAGCCAGTGGGCGGGGTCGGTGAACAGCTTGATCTCCTCGTCCTTCAGCCCCAGGGCCGACATGATCTGCCACTGGTACCGCAGGCCACCCGTCTTGGCCAGCACCTTGCCCTGAAAGCCACAACCGCTGATAGTTATCATGATTTATTTATCATGGCACTATAACACTAGCAGCAACACGCCTCTACGTATGACATGATCTGCCACTAGTACTTCAGACAGACAGACAGTGCCCACCTATTGTCCCAGACTCTCAAAGCCAGAAAGCCCAGTGGAACAGACAGTGCCCACCTATTGTCCCTTGTGCCTGTACCAGACTCAAAACCAGAAAGCCCAGTGACACAGACAGTGCCTACCTTCTTTCCCTTCGACTTGTCCTTGCCGACCTCTGACCCTTGTGCCGGTGGCGCCTCCTCCTCTTCCGGGGGGAACTGTGGGGGGTAGCCGAAATCGGCCAGTTCGTTCTTCAGCTTGTCTGCACACGCCTGGCACGACACACCACTGACTGCTGTTAGCAAGTGTGTACGTCAGTGAATGTGTGTGAAATAAACAGTCCGTCAGTTGGTCGGTCGCTCAATCTAACCGACAGAGAACAACATCACCACATCCACAAGAAATCCCGTGTTGAGCAATAAAGAAGATGGGGACCTATCTCCACACACATGTGGTTAACAAGCTGATTCTCACCTTTCAATACTGCATGACGTAAAATCATTTGTAGCATCCATTTTACAGACAACAAATTCATATTCCTGTCATGAATAACAAACATCAAAACATGCAATAATTTGTAGCATCCCATTACAGACCTTAGATTTATATTCTAGTAATGAATAATCAACATGAAAATCCTTGTACATATCAACCTGTGACATTGTGGAAAACATGTGAAACAAAACAAGTGACAGATTATGGTAGTGAATAAAAACTGTAGGTGGCAAAGGCACGCAAAACATGAAGAACTCTGTGTGTGTGTGTGTGTGTGTGTGTGTGTGTGTGTGTGTGTGTGTGTGTGTGTGTGATAAAATGTATTTAATTTTAATCTAAACAGTATTTCCTTGACAATTTTCATTGATGGATTTTGAAATGCGCTTTTTTCTGCTGCATATATGCAGTCAAGTTTTGATTTGCAGGTGTGAAGGCAATGGATCTTTTTCGTCAAAAGAGAGCAGCTGTAATATTTTTATGGTATGTTTACATTGAACTGGTTCATGTCAGGCACTTTGAGCAGCTTTAGTACAGAATATCACGCCAGAGACGAGCTACGTATTATCACCATTATTGTCATTACCGTTAATATCATTATTATTATTTATTATTATCATTATTGATACCATTACGAACCTTGATAGGCATGCCTGTGCAGTGAAGACCAAAGGGGAACAGGCACTTCTTGCCTCGCATCCTCTGATAGCCCACCGCAAACTGCAACAGCAAAGAAACCTTCACAGTCAGGTTGTGCAGTCACATGGCAATAAAACGCAGCCTTGCAGTGTACTGAGTTAGGATACACACTATGGAAACAAGTCAAGCTGTTGTGCGTTAACTCGCACTGCAATACAACACAGCCACTCAGCTGACCAAGGTACGTTACACAAAATGATAATCCCAAAGCACTGCATTGAACATCAGTGTGGTGTGCTGATTTATTTCTGTTCTCTATCCTGCTGGTGGCACTGTAAAACACCAAACATTCCAGTCACTGACTGACTGATATGGATACTTATAAGTTATATAGCACCTACCCTCAGTCACATGGCAATAAAATGCAGCCTTGCAGTGTACTGAGTTAGGATACACACTATGGAAACAAGTCAAGCTGTTGTGCGTTAACTCACACTGCAATACAACACGGCCACTCAGCTGACCAAGGTACGTTACACAAAATGATAATCCCAAAGCACTGCACTGAACATCAGTGTGGTGTGCTGATTTATTTCTGTTCTCTATCCTGCTGGTGGCACTGTAAAACACCAAACATTCCAGTCACTGACTGATTGATATGGATACTTATAAGTTATATAGCACCTACCCTCAGTCACATGGCAATAAAATGCAGCCTTGCAGTGTACGGAGTTAGGATACACACTATGGAAACAAGTCAAGTTGTTGTGCGTTAACTCACACTGCAATACAACACGGCCACTCAGCTGACCAAGGTACATTACACAAAATGATAATCCCAAAGCACTGCACTGTGTGGTGTGCTGATTTATTTCTGTTCTCTATCCTGCTGGTGGCACTGTAAAACACCAAACATTCCAGTCACTGATTGATTGACATGGATACTTATAAGTTATATAGCACCTACCCTCGGTCAGAGACCAAGCTCAAAGTGTTTTACAAACAAGGGGTCATTTGCACAACAGGCTGCCTGCCTGGGTTGAACCGACTGACGGCTGCCAATAGGCGCTCATCATTCATTTCCTTTGTCATTCAGTCAATCATGTCATCAACTCCAGCAGGTATGATTGTACTGTGCTGTGCTGTGCTGTGCTGCGTTTTGCTGCACTGTGCTGCATTGTCACTGTATTGTATTGTATCACTTTTTTCACAACAGGCTGCTCTCCCCAGGGACAGCACATCACTACAATACAGCACAACCCTTTTAGTTTCTGCCTGCTAGTGTATTTGTCTTCGCATCATCTAAGTCCATTTCTACAGAATTTTGCCAGGGACAACACTTCTGTTGCCATGGAGTTCTTTAACATGCGCCGAGTGCATGCTACACACGGGACCTCAGTTTACTGTTTCATTCAAATGACTAGCAACCAGATCATTACTAAAAGACTTGCGTTGGGGAAGGAAATACTGACGATTGTGAGATTCAACCCTCTATTACCATTAGGCCACCACTCCACTTTGCCATCAGTGAAAAAAAAAACACCATTAACATTTCAACCCAAGACTGTCCAATGAACCCATCTGACATACCTCACACTTGGACAGGGAAAACGTGTGCCCCAGATGCAGGCGTCCATTCATGTAGGGGTAGGGGAAGGTCACCAGAAACTTTTCCTGCCTGTTCCAACACATCAAGACGTTCATGGTTCAAGGTCCACAGCCTTTCACAGCAATGAGGGCAGTGAATTCATATCCACTGTCTCTGGGCCTCAGTGCAGAAAGGCAGAGCCCAATTCTCTCCTGCCATTATAACCTTCCACAACTGAAGTCAGGTACCCATTCACACCTGGATAGAAAACCAGAATAAAGTTCCTTTCCCAAGGACAAAACACCAGGCCCAAACCTGGTCACTGGTGAACACTGGGTCAGGAACCCTGCGGTGATTCCATTCTGCCACAGCTCCTCCTACTATACGTTAATATGATTATAATCATTCATTAATAATCACTACTGACAGAACACAACACAGTTATGCAGATCAAAAACTGACACAGATTTGACAGTCATCAACTCTAAACCATACACAGAATTATACATGGACGGTCTAACTGTATGATCTTTTACTTTGAGTAGAGTACAATGAAAAGCATGTTTCCAAATCAATTTCAAATTTTCAAGTTTCCTCAAGGACCAGTGACCCACTCCGAAAAATCAGTAAAAGAAAAGGGCATGAAGGACATACTCTGGAATTTAAACATGTAAATTATAGAAAACAGGATGAATACAGAATTTAAACATGTAAATTATAGAAAACATGATGAATACAGAATTTAAACATGTAAATTATAGAAAACATGATGAATACAGAATTTAAACATGTAAATTATAGAAAACATGATGAATACAGAAACATCTCTTTTCCTTTTTTAAATTGCAAATATTTATTAGATATTTACAATTATTTATTAGATATTTACAATTTACTATTTAGTAAATTATATTCAACATTTGGCAATGTCCACATTTCTTGCCCTGTACTCTGTCCATTCACTTTAGTTTCAAAGATGGAAAAAGTTGTAAATAGGTTCAAATAGCAGTATATATACTCTGCATTTCTTCCCCTCCTGAATGCTGCAAAGAAGGCTAATAAACGAGTAAAGGGGAAGAAATCTTGAGTAAATATATATTTTACTAGCCAATTTACAGCTAATTCAATCTCTGAAACGTAAGAGCTCAGGTGAAAAAATGTGGGTATTGCCCAACATTTGATATCATTATCATATCTAGTGCACACACACACACACCAACACAACACACACACGTGCACACACACACATGCACATATAAACATGCATGCACGCACACACACACACACACACACACGTTTGTCCCCATCACAACACTCACAGCAGTGCCTTACTTTGCTGCAGGAGACCCAGGCTGAGGGGCATCCTCTTCGAATATCTTCTCCTGCTCCCAGCGTTCCTGAACTTTGCGCTCAATGGCCAAAATTTCACTGAGTTTGGCAGTGCTTTTGCGGTCCATACCGCTATCCTGCTGTTGCTGTGTTGCTCCTGTTGGTCACATTCATAACAGTCATGATTCATGGTGACACCATAAAAGTCATTCAAAAGGTTAAAAAATCAATCCTTTGAAAGTATTACTTTAACACAAGTGACATGAATATTTCGATCCATGAAATGGCTTGAACAATGCTTAAGTGTGGATTTGAGCCTTTGTCATATAAACAATATCAAATCAGCAATACCTAAGCCAATACCTATTTCTATAGTATAATTATTTCAAATTTCTATAATTATTGTAATTTTTCTTTCCAAACATTATTCACCAGTCTTTAACTCTTCTTCATTTTCATTCTCCTCCCACTTAACGACCAACATCTGTATGTTGATGAAAGTGTCGTTTTGTGGGAATCTGCTATACTGGGCTACCGTGGGATGTGCTATTGGTTGACAGGGGAGATGGGGCGCAGTCCACTGCTGTGTGGTCTCCAGCGAACACACAATCTTGACAATGGCAAGCACCGGCTTATGCAATATGTAGCAATACTGACATGATTCTAAAAGTAAAACTGGTTCCGATGTAAGATCATGATTCTGGAACTTTTAGAGAACTTTGCACTCGGCTTCTGTGTTTTAGCAGACGTCCGCAAGCATGTCCCAAACCGTTCGACATATTGTTACAGTTAAACAGAAACCAAACGCACGCTGGCACATTGACTACACGAACATTTTAAAGTAGCACAGTTCATATAAATAGCCTGTCTTTCTGCACTTCCTTACCTTGGGGCGGCATAACTGCAACTGTACCGAAAGCTTCTGTTTACTCGAACACAGTGCTCAGTGTCTATTTTTCGCTCAACCTGATGCAAGAGAGCGACACATGTGCCGGTGTCGTTATCGTTTCTTACTTTACAAAACTTTGAGTTCAATATATTTGCCGCTATAGAACGGACTTACTGTTTCGGCATGTTCAACAGAAGGTATAGAACGTCTAAGATAATAACGGAAAAATAGGAAATGACAATAATTGCACTTTATCATAACGCGTTCTATATCCTGTCACCCCTCCCCTCCCCCACTTCCCTGGCATTTTCCCCAGCAAACTGAAACTTTCCCCAGCGTTGTTAGTCTGTGGTTTAGAGGATAAAACATCAATTCGCAACCACCGCGGTTTTTCCCTACCATTGATTGGATACTCAGTGTGTGTGTGTGTGTGTGTGTGTGTGTGTAGTAGTAGTAGTAGTCGTCGTCGTCTTCAGTTTAACATCTTCTACTTGGGCAGAGAGTGAAGAATGGTGTGTGTGTATGTGTGTGTGCGCATGTGTGTGTGTGTGTGTGGGGGGGGGGGGGGGGGGGGGGGGGAGGGGGGGGCGTGGGGCGGGGGGGTGCGTGGGGGGGGAAGAGATACAAAGTAATGGAAAAAATAAAACATTAAAAGGGGAGACATAGGCATATAGAAGGAAACGCTAACATCAAACAACTGTAAAAAATGTTAACAATTGGACTATGCAGCAAACATTCTGCAATAACAGATAACGTCTTGTGTGTGTGTGTGTGTGTGTGTGTGCCACTGACGGTGTGTGTGTGCCACGGTGTGTGTGTGTGCCACGGTGTGTGTGTGTGTGTGTGTGTACCACGGTGTGTGTGTGTGTGTGTTTGTGTGTGTGCGTGCGTGTGTGTGTGTGTGTGTGTGTGTGTGTGTGTGTGTGTGTGTGTGTGTGCCAGTGTGTGTGTGTGTGTGTGTGTGTGTGTGTGTCGGGGCCCGTGTACGTTTATGTGTATTTGTTTGTGCTTTCATATCATGCCGTTTGTTGCATATGGCGGTTATGCATGCATGCGTGTGTGCGTGCGTACGTGTGCCTATGTGTATATGTATGTTTTACATTTATTTGTTTATATGTTGATTTATTATCGTTATTGTCTTCTTATCAGTTTATTTTTCATTTATTGAGTAGTAGTAGTGGCAGGATCAGGATCAGGATCTATACATCGCACTGCACGTCAGTGACAGCCGGGACCAATATGGCCATCGTCGCAACGGAACTTCTTCTTCTTCTTCCCCTTGACTACTGCCTTCATCATTTTGAAGATTCTGTCGACTAAAAGGGGGGTTTGCGTGTTTTGTGGATTCATGAGGTAGGGGTTTCTGGGCCAGGAGATGGGGTGGGGGGGGGGTAGGGGGGGAGGTAATCAGAGAGAAACTTGGGAGAGCTCTTGCAAAAAAACAACAGCAAACAAACAAACAACAACAAAAAAGCTCCTGACTGACTACTACTGCTACCGGGTGTCATTAATTTGATTGGAACTTTGAAACAGTAGCTGGCACTGAGGGGTCTTTTGATGGCCGCCTTGAATGCTGCGGTCGTAGTCAGTCCCTGCGCTCACAACTTCTTCCCCCAGCTGATTCCATACGGCTATTGTTTTCACAAAGAGAGTGCGCATGCTCCAAGATGGCTGCTTGACTTTGGCCTCTGCTGTTTTTGACCAAGAAAATCCACCAAATTAGAAGCTTTGATCAAAAACCATTACAAACGGGTCTTAAAATAGGAGGCTGGAACATCAGCTTCAAAAACGTCGCCTTATTTCTTGGCGATAATCTCACTGTTCCTGAAGGAAGCTCGAAATTGATTCGTCAATCCCAACTCACCAGATTCAAAAGTCATTTTCGATTTTGAAAGTTCGTACTAACTCGATCGAGCTCTCACAACTGTCACTGCACGTTTTTACTTGCTGCACGATTTACTTGCTGCACTACTACAAGGTAAGGTTTTCCCTCCTTTTCCCGTTTCACACTTTTGGTGCAATACGAAAATATTGCAATGGTGAATACCAGAATTGGATCTGTAAGCAATGCGAGTGGGGGGGCGGGGGGAGGGGGAAACTCTACCAGTGGAGAAAAGGGTAAAAAGACCGGAGCCGCGTCTCCAATTCTGCTCCTTACTGATGATAAAGATAAAACTCCCTGTTCTATTTGCAGTTCCTTGAAAGGCTGCAACCTAAACGGTCGGCTGGGCTCTAAACAACATGAATTGAATTGAAAGGCTGCAAAAAGTGGATAAGTTGTGACCGCTGCAAAGCCTGGTGTCACACTAATTGTGCCAAAGTCGAGCATGCAGATTTTGAACACCTCCAGAGGACTAAAAACAGTGCCATAAAATGGTACTGTCCCAAATGTATGGAAGAAATGACACAGGGATCAGATTCCAGTGACAAACTGGCTCAAACCGAAGCCAAGGTCACAACACTAATAAAAATTGTTGAAACTCTGCAGATACAGAATCAGATGATTCTGAGCATGTTGCAGAGTACAGGAGGAAGCATAAATGAACAAATTAAGGCTCAGATTCAAGAATACTTTGAAGAGGAGAAAGAAAGGGACATGCGAAAGAACAATTTGATCATTTTCAATGTTGATGAAAATGATTTCACAGGGGGAAAAAGAAAGGGAAACGGATGGGGCACTTATGAAGGAAGTGTGCCAAGAGATTTGTCCAGATGTGGCACCAAAACTAGCAGAATTTAAGGTCATGTGTCTGGGAAGAAAGCCTGAGAAAAATTCTGCCAGGAAGCCCAGACCAATCAAAATAATTTTCCCTGATGTTAGTTCCAAAGAGATGGTCCTTAACAAATCAAAACACCTCAGAAATAACGAGAAACAGTCTTTCCGCAAAATGGTTATTGTACCAGATAAGACCAAAAAACAAAGAGAAGGTGACAAGAAACTGTACATGGAGATGAAAAGACAGAGGGATGAGGAAGGACTGGATGTCATCATCAGAAATGGTAAAATCATTCCCAGACCCAAACCCGGACAGGATGAAAAGGACAGAGCTGGTAACATTGGGGTACCAAGCTCAGAGCACTGACTCAAGAATACCAAAAGATATGCTGTAAATAATGTAAATAGTGCAAATAAAAAAGATTTGAAAGTTACAAACAACAAGAGTAATGGTAATGTAAGGGGTGATAGTTACAGTCCTGAAGGTCTGAAGTTTGATAGTTACAGTCCTGAAGGTCTGAAGTTTTTACTATTAAACACTGATAGTATTGGAAACAAAAAACAAGAACTGAATGCCTTGGCTTGGGATTTAAATCCTGACATTATTGCAATTACTGAACTGAAGCCAAAAACCCTGAGACCTGACTGTGGATGGGAACCTGTAATTGATGGATATGTTTTATATACTAATGAGGCTGGGAGGGGGGTAGGCTTGTTTGCAAAGTCGAATCTGAATGTGGTACATAATACACAGCTGGAAGAAGTCTTCAGTCCCTCTGTCTTCTGCTCCATTGCACTTGATAATGAGGAATTAAAAGTTGGAGTTGCATATAGATCTCCCAGTAGTTCATTAGAAGAAAATAAGAAATTAATTAAATGTGTATCGCTGTTTTTTGAAGGCACAGGTAAGAAAGTGTTGATGGGTGATTTTAATTATCCAGATATTGATTGGGAACAAGAAGTGTGTACCAAACACATAGACCACCCTGCTTCAAAATTTCTGGAAGTGTTTCAAGATAATTTTGTGGTACAGTTTGTTACGGAACCAACACATTTTCGTGGTAATCAAACAGCAAATATTTTGGATTTAGTTTTAGCAAACAGAGATGACTTAGTTTATAATGTTTTATATTATCCCCCTATAGGTAAAAGTCACCACTCTAGCATTACTTTTGAAGTTGATACTGGTATTCCACTAGCTGATAAGTCGAAAGGCAGACGCTATTTTTATGATAGAGGTGATTATGAGACAGTGAGGCATGCATTGGATGACATTAATTGGAAAGAGACTTTGGAACTCAAATCTGTGGATGAGTGTTGGTCTTGCATTACTGATAAATTGAAGGAATTACAAGATAAGTATGTGCCATTTAAAGAGTTTTGGACTGGAAACAAAAGTTACAAAAAGACTGTCCCACTTTCTGTTTTGGAAAAGATACGATTGAAAAGAAGGACCTTCAGATGGTATAAGAAGTATAGGACGACTGAAAATTATAATGCTTATGCACGTGCTCGAAATCAGGTTAAGAGGGCGTTACGAAAAGCTACCAAGGAAAAAGAGATGTCTATTGCAAAGAACATTAAAAGTGACCCAAAGAGACTGTTTAATTATATTGCATCACAAACTAAACCAAAGGAGATTATTCCGAACTTAAGACTTAAACACCTGGTGGAACTTTAACTAACAATGACAAAGAAAAGGCTGAGGTCCTAAATTTGTTTTTCTCTAGTGTTTTCACAGTGGAAGATGTCACCAATGTTCCTTCTTTTGAGTCAGAATGCAAGGCTTCAACAGATTATGTTGAAGTTTCAGAAAAGATTATTAGTGACAAACTTTCACAGTTAAAGGTAAATAAATCCACTGGTCCTGATGGAATGCACTCTTATTTGCTAAAAGAATTACATAATAGTTTAGCTATTCCCTTAAAGATTCTGTTTGTCAAGACTGTATCATATGGTAAGATCCCACAGGCATGGAAAGTAACACAAGTAAAACCAATATTTAAGAAAGGTAACAAACAAGACCCTGGAAACTATCGACCAGTAAGTTTGACATCGGTTGTATGTAAAGTTTTTGAAGGTTTCATACGTGATACTTTGAATAAACATTTGATTGATAACGACTTACTGTCTGATTATCAGTTTGGCTTTACCAGTGGTAGATCCTGTGTGACTCAGTTGCTGAATACTGTACAGGACTGGATGCAGTCACTTGAAAACAATAAACCAATGGATGTAATTTATCTGGACTTACAGAAGGCATTCGATAAAGTTCCACATAATAGGTTAATTGCTAAATTGCAAGGGTACAGTATTTGTGGTAAATTGTTGGAATGGATAAGACTTCTTAGAAGAGAGAACACAGTACGTATCAGTAGGGACTGAGTCATCGTGTCCTGTTAAGGTGAGTAGTGGTGTTCCCCAAGGCAGTGTCTTGGGGCCCACACTCTGTATATTATATAAATGACATTCCTGACATACTAGACTGTTTTGTGAAAATCTTTGCAGACGATACAAAGATCTCCTTGGAAGTAGATTCTGATGTTGGTAGATTGAAATTACAAGTTAGTATTGATAATTTAGTACACTGGACTGATAGATGGCAAATTAAATTTAATAACAATAAATGTAAAGTTGTACACGTAGGCAGAAATAATCCACATTATAAGTATTATATGAATGGTACGGACTTGCAGGAGACTTCATCGGAGAGAGATCTTGGAGTCATTGTTGACTCTGGTCTCTCTTTTGATGTTCATGTTAATGAAACCATTAAAAAAGCCAATAGATTGACCGGAATGCTAGTTGGAAACATACAGTGTAAAAGTAAAGACATAATGGTGCCATTATTTAAGTCATTAGTCAGGCCAGTCTTAGAATATGGGAATGTTGTTTGGAATACGGGTTTAGTGAAACATACAGACAGTATTGAAAATGTTCAACGAAGATTCACTAAAAGAATCATTGGCTTTGCTGATATGGACTATGAAAGTAGGTTGCAAGCACTTAAGTTACCTAGTTTAGAATATAGAAGACTGCGTGGTGATTTAATAGAGATGTATAAAATGACACATGGATTATATGACAGCAGAACCATAAACTCTGTTTACATTGAATGAGAACAGTACCACAAGAGGCCATTCCTACAAACTATTAAAAGTTTCAGTTAAAACTTCCAGATTTGCACATTTCTTTACTAACAGAGTAACAAATGTTTGGAACAATTTGTCACAAGATGTTGTTTCCGCAGGAACAGTGAATACATTTAAAAATTATCTTGATATTCATTTGAAAAATTTAAAATACAAAACTCATTTACATAATTATTGATTGTTCAAGCATTGCGTACTCAATGTTGAAAAATGCATCAGACATATGTGGGGACTCTCTTTTTCTTCCCCACATCAAGCGGGCAAAAGGCCTCGTCAGGCCTGCTCGCCTTGATATGATATGATATGATATGATATGATAAGAATGAATTATTTAGCTGGTCTGTCCTGCAGAATGAAATGACAGCAGCAGCAGCAGTAGTAGTAGTAGTTTATAGGATTTTTCTCTCGCTTTTTCCCTTTCATATCTAAATATTCATTTACTTCTTTATTATTTTTTCTCAAGGCCTGATTCAGCGCGTTAGGTTACGCTGTTGGTCAGGCACTGACTGTTTGGCAAATGTGGTGTAGCGTATATTATGGATTTGTCCAAACGCAGTGACGCCTCCTTGAGCTACTGATAGTGATACTGATTGCCCTGCACGTCGCACGATCGGCACCCACATGCTGTGACGCACTGGGATATATATTTACATCTACATATTTACACTACATAATTTATGTCCGTGCTCTGACGTACACCGGAAAACGAATCAAGCAAATTGAATGGCACACCGAAACAATTGTCGTTTAGGTTTGCCGTATAGCACTAGTTCCGGTTGTTACAGAATCATTTGTGGCAATCATGGCGACCTTCACGCGAGCTGTGTATCCATTTCGGTTTGGTAAGTTTGTGAAACCATTTCTGTCTGTTTGATAAACACCTCTTTTTTCACACGACTCTTCTGTGAGTTTAGATAGGAATTTGTATGGAACTGCTGTTTTAAGGCTCATGAGTTTTTGTTTGTTAATATCCAAATGTTGACCGTTAGTAAGAAACGTTAAGTAACTTGAGAAAATTCGTCTGCTCTGAAGTTAGCAAGTCCAAAGTCCAGTGTGCAGACGTGAACACACGCACACACACACACACATACACACATTCACACACACACACCGCGTGAGTATGCAAGCGCGTGCATGTGACATATCAGAAGTTTTGCAGCCAATGCTTATCAGTATCAGTATGAGTAGGTCCAGGAGGCGTCACTGCGTTCAGTCAAATGCATATACGCTACACCACATCTGCCAAGCAGATGCCTGACCAGCAGGTAATCCAACAGGCTTAGTCAGGCCTTGAGGAGGAGAAAAAAAGAAAAAGGAAAAAAAAAGATAATACATAGAAATACTACTACTAAATGATATTTATAAGGCACAAAATCTTGATGAAGTCAACTCAGTGCACAAAAAAAGAAAAGAAAAAAGACAACAATGAAGATAAATAAGCAAGTAAATGTTAAACATGCAGGCACACATTCACACATACTCAAACACACATGCATAACAGATATGCAACAAACATGCAGTTTCACAGATATGAAAGCACAATAAATGTACATGAGCCCCAACACACACACACACACACACACACACACACACACACACACATTACCCTGCACCCCCCACCCCTCCTCCACACACTCATTTCTAGGCTACATATTGCAGCTTCCAAGGCACACACCCACACCCACAAACACACCCCCCCTCCCACACACACACGCACACACACACACACACTTACTTGTACAAGCACACACACATGCACCCACATACCCCACCCCCACCCCCACCCCCATATATACAAATATGTATATGCACACCCACGCGTTCCAATATTCCATTGCTCCCACAGTGTAGACATGCACACACACACATACCTCATCCTCTGCATGCACACATGCACGCACGCACACACACATACACACACACACACACACACACACACACACACACACACACACACACACACCAGCCAATGCTTAGAAATGACTTAGTGTTCATAAAAATGCATATAAAGAAACAACAGTTGAATGAACAGAAAGATAAAAGTAAAAAATCTGTGAGAGAAAGTTTAAAAAAAAATTAATGTAAATCAGTAACAAATAAAAAGAAAGCAAACAAACACTAAACAGAGTAAGTCATTAACATACGAACAAACCCTTTCTGGGTTTATGAATCAGTTGGTGACACTGTCAGTGTGTCATCAATTCAGATAATATTATTTAGATATTAAATTTCTTTTTTTTTTCTCAACTCGAATAAAACCAGAAAAGTTTGAGAAAAGATGGTAAAGCTTATGTTAAAGCCGGCAACTGCTGTAAAAACAAGACCATGAAATAAGCTGTTTGGTGAATTTTTGTGATGGTTTTTTTTAAAATTATGCATGCTCATTAGGGAAAACAGCTTTAGTTTCACAAGGAAATATTTTGTGTTTACACACACACACACACACGCACGCACGCACGCACACACACACGCACACACACACACACACACACACACACACACACACAGAATGGTGCACATGGAGAAACAAACACAAGCACCATTTTTTTTTTATTGAAGTAATTTAGTACAAATCAAAACTATCATCACAAGAAATCTTCAGAAACATATATTGAATATTTCTGTCAAAACTGAAATGCCGACACTAAAGCAAATGATACATTGTAAATCAGGTTTTCGTACTGAACTAGATTACAAAAACAAACACAAAAAAACCCAACAAAAAACAAACAAACAAACAAACAAAACAACAACAACAAAAAACCCCAGTAAACTGCAGTGTAACAACATTTCAGCATTGACTCAATTGGCTCTGACTTTTTAAATTTGAACATTTTGGCAGCCAGCTGAATAACACGAGTGACCAAAAGAAGCTGTCTATTTTCATATGCATGTCAGTGAGTTTCACTTCAATAATAAATAATTTCCCAGTTAACAATGAAAGACATTTACATAAGAACACCAAAGCTTGATTTATGTAAGTCTAGTCTCACAACCAGTGTGGGGATACATACTGGAATAATTTACCATCATATTAAAATTTCATACCTAATCTGTAATTATGACAACTTTAAACAGAGTCTTAAAATTAGGTACACATTCACAAAACAGGAAGACTCCTAAAATCCAATCTTGCTTTTAGTTTTAGATGATTTGTGGGTTCCCTATCACTCCTTTGTCACTGTCTGCCTGTCCGCCTGCTTGTCTGTCTTTGTAGCTGGTGTTGATGTGCTTTTCGTTTGTGTGTGTCTGTGCACGCGCACATGCACGTGTGTGTGTGTGTGAGAGGTAGGGATGGGGTGGGGTGTGACCGCAAAGAAAGGACTGTTGTGTTTGCATGTTTTTTTTCTCCTGATTTTCTTAACATATTTTCTTTTATTCTGCTGTGGGTGGACTGGCTTTGAATGATGGGGTAATCATGAAATAGGGACGTGTATGTATATATGTTATTTTCATTGCTTTTTTTTTTTTTTAATTTATTTCCTTATGCTCACACTTTTACTTCTAAGTTCTTTAGCTTTGGTCCCTCTAGGGCAAGGGCTGGATGTAAAAGTCGCATGTTACATGCTTATTGATCATCCTCAGTAATAAGTATTTTGTCTTCTCTTGTCTTGTCTGGATTTTCTGGAGTTTTTTTTTTTTTTGGATGGATATTCTCAGAGATGACAGCTGGAAGAGAATTGGTGGAATCGATACAAGAGAGAACAACTTCAACAAGACAAGTTACAATGATTCTGGTGGCCTGAACAGTGAGAAGATGATATTACACTGATTTTTCCAACTTCAATGTTGGCAACCTGACAGATTTTATCGTATGAACATGATCTTTTATGGTTATACAAAGCTTTTTTTATTTTTATTTTTATCAAGTGTGACAGTCCAACACCCAAATTTCAGACAGATTCTGAAAAAGAAATTTTGGTGTCATATACTGTAAAGCCATGTCAAAACTGATGCATAATAGGCCGATCAGTTTGCTGACAGTTTGAATCACACAGTCTCACTGGACTTTCAATCTGAGGGTCTGGGGTTCGAATTTCGGTAACTGCGCCTGGTGGGTAAAGGGTGGGAATTTTTCCAATCTCCCAAGGCAACATATGTGCAGACCTGCTTGTGTCTAACCCCCTTCATGTGTATCCGGAAGCAGAAGATCAAATTTGCATATTAAAGATCCTGTAATTCATGTCAACACTCAGTGGGTTATGGGAACAGGAAGTGAAGAACATATCCAGCATGCACACCCCCTGAAAACAGAGTATGGCTGCCTGCATGGCTGGTTAAAAACAGTCATACATGTAAAAGCCCACTTGTGTACGTACGAGTGAACATGGGAGTTGCAGCCCACGAACAAAGAAGAAGAATCAGTCTTACATGTGAAGTTTGAATCAGTTTTACATGGCAAATTGTATAATTAACCAAACAGGGAGTATAACACAAACTCTCCGCATTCGCAACAGTTTAACATGGTAAACCTTCACTCCCTGTATATGTATATAATAAAAACTATATTTAACCAAACAGGGATGATTTATTGATACAAATTTCCCACTTCATCATTACCAATATTTTTTATTTGATTTATGAAGTATGATGCATAAATTTATGGTAGAGCAAAGGAATCGACACTGGGTTAGCAGTTTCTGTCACAGTTTGCCCCAGCTGCTGTTTTGGCCATAAATCAAGCAACCAGAGCCTGTGGAACTCACCCGTTTCACTTTGGTAATTGAGAACAGCTATATAATGGGCCCTGAAAGTTTTATGTCTGGTGTATGATTACTCTGTTTCCCCATGACCAGTCCAGTCTGGAAATAGACTGGGTTTCATGGTGATGTTCAGTTTTAGGGCTGGCATTAAAGTACGAAAATAGGCCTGAGACTGGGTACTTAAATTTGTCTGAAAAACATTTCACTTTATAGCTTTCACTTGTAGAGTTGTGTAACCACAGTTGCTGAACTGTGGCAGTATGTGTATGCATGTGTACATATGCTTGTGTGTGTGTCTCTGTGTGTGTATGTGTGTTGTGTGTGTGGAGATGTGTGTGTGTGCGTGTGCGTGTTTGTTGTGAGAAGTGGTGAGTGTATAACTATGAGTGTGTGTGCAAGTGTGTATCTAGGGGGGTTGTGTGCGTGTGTGTGTGTGTGTGTGTGTGTGCATGATGTGCGGTCTATATGCAAGTGTGGACAAATGTGTGCATGTGCACATGCCCTATTTATTTCTGGAATTGACACATAACATACTTTCATGTGTATGTGCAGACATAATTCTGCTAAGTTACGCTGTGAGTGTGAGATGCACATGCTAGATTAGATGTGGGTGTGGTGGGTGTCAATATTATATATACATGCGTATATATATAGAGGGTGGGGCCTGGTATGCACATTTTGTTGGTTGAGGGTTAGTCCCAGGTGTCTTTGATACTTCAAATTGTTCCATACGGTGCTCTCTGTATGTGTGTGTGCATATGTGTGCTTGTAAAGTTGTATTAATGTGTGTGTGGGTGTGCACAAGTTCACTGACTGTTTTGATTATTTGCCTTGTACATCTTTCATTGTCTTACATTTCAAAGTATTTACATGTCTCTTTTGTATCTAGATGTGGTGCAGCATAAAATGGATATATATCAGTCAGTGCACATGCTTTGACACTTTCTTGAAACTGTAACTGAAACTTAACAAAGCACACATACACACATACATGCACACACAGACACACACACACACACACACACACACACACACACACACACACTCACTCACTCACTCACTCACTCACTCACACACGCAGACAGAACACACACACATGCAAACAAGGAGTCGTGCAGTGTGCTATCAGTGAACTGGTTGTGTTTGTGTGTTTCAGTTCCAAGGGTTGCTAAACAGATCCAGCATGTCCGCCACGCTTCCACTGAGAAAGCAGCATCCACAGAGATCCCACAGATCACAACGCACTACACTATATACCCCAGAGACAGTGACCCGCGGTGGAGTGGTGGGTCCTTATGGTTCATGTGTAGTTCAACGGTGTGTCTGATGGTTGTATTGTCTAGTATTATTATATTGTATAACTTGGCAGTACATTCATCCCTCTTTCCAGCTCTGTCTCAAGAACCTCGGTGTTATTCTTGACAACGCAGTGTCCATGCAAAAATTTATCAGTCCTGCTTTTGTCAGTTAAAATTTACAGCACTTCAGTTCCACCTGGAAATATCTGTCCACCGACACAATATCTGAACTCCTCGTTTCTTTCATTCTCTCTCGCCTTGACTACTGTAACTTTCTGCTTCATCCATCCAGTCCTTTCAGGACATGCAAAACACTGCTGCCCAACTTGTCCTCAGTTAGAAAAGATCGGAGCACATCACTCCTCTTTTCCAACACCTCCATTGGCTCCCTGTCTCACACAGAATCAAGTACAAGATCAGCACTCTGTGTCGTAAATGTATGTAAATAAGTCTGCCCCTTCCTATCTTTGTTGCTGCCTTCACCTCTACACCCCATCTGGCTCTCTACGATCAGCCTGAAATCCACTGTATTTCTGCATACCTAGACTGAAACATTCCACAGTTGTCTGTCAGTCCTTCTCCGTCTCTGGATTTTTCACTTGGAATGAGCTCCTTCTTCTGGTTCGTCGGGTGTCTGCACTAAGCTCTGAGTCTGGCCTTAAAACTGAACTCTTCCCAGAGTACCCCCCCACCCCCCACCCCCCACCCCTCCATTCCCCCTCTTCCCTCCCCTGCATTTTACTGTTGTGTGTGTGTGTGTGAATGACTGGCGTGTAAGTGCTTTTATTTGTCTCCGCACAAGAATCTGCGCTGTATTAAATGATTAATGTTTATCATTTGGGTTTTGCTTTATTTGATATGTTTGTTGAGTGTTGTGCGGTTTTGTGTGGACACATTGATAAATTACTGCTTGTGTTTGGTTGCAGGGCTATGCTTGGAAGTTGTCTTTTAGTGTTAAAATGCTTGCTTTACTCATTGATTTTTACAATGTCCAGCACAATTGAGCATGTTTTACATGTGGAAAGGTGCTGTACAAATCAATACGTTAGTATTGTTATTATTATCATCTTATTGCTAGTGTTTTAGGTGTGGATATAATGCATTTTTTTTTTTTACTGTTGTTGTTGTTGTTGTTATTGTGTTACAGGCATCAATATGACATGTGTTGTTGTTGTTATTATGATGATGATGATTGTTGTAGTTGCTGTTATTGTTATACTACTTATAGTTATTATGATGTATCACAGGCATCAGTATAATGTACGTTATTATTATCATTATTATTCTTACTAGTTACAGGGAAGGTTATAAAGTGAGTTATTTTGATTATTATTATGTGTTATGGGTGTGGATAGGATGCAAGTTATGATGATGATGATGATGTGTTACAGGTGTGGATAGGATGCAAGTTATTAAGATAATGATGATGATGATGTGTTACAGGTGTGGATAGGATGCAAGTTATTAAGATGATGATGATGATGTGTTACAGGTGTGGATAGGATGCAAGTTATTAAGATAATGATGATGATGATGTGTTACAGGTGTGGATAGGATGCAAGTTATTAAGATGATGATGATGATGTGTTACAGGTGTGGATAGGATGCAAGTTATTAAGATGATGATGATGATGACGTGTTACATGTGTGGATAGGATGCAAGTCATTATGAAGACGATCATGACGATAATGATGATGACGTGTTACAGGTGTGGATAGGATGCAAGTCATTATGAAGACGATCATGACGATAATGATGATGACGTGTTACAGGTGTGGATAGGATGCAAGTCATTATGAAGACGATAATGATGATGACGTGTTACAGATGTGGATAGGATGCAAGTCATTATGAAGACGATAATGATGATGATGTGTTACAGGTGTGGATAGGATGCAAGTCATTATGAAGACGATAATGATGATGATGATTTGTTACAGGTATGGATAGGATGCAAGTTATTAAGATGATGATGATGATGACGTGTTACATGTGTGGATAGGATGCAAGTCATTATGAAGACGATAATGATGATGATGATGTGTTACAGGTGTGGATATGATGCAAGTCATTATGAAGACGATAATGATGATGATGTGTTACAGGTGTGGATATGATGCAGGTCATCATGAAGACGATGATGATGATGACGTGTTACAGGTGTGGATATGATGCAGGTCATCATGAAGACGAGGATGATGATGATGACGTGTTACAGGTGTGGATATGATGCAGGTCGTCATGAAGATGAGGATGATGATGATGACGTGTTACAGGTGTGGATATGATGCAGGTCATCATGAAGACGAGGATGATGATGATGACGTGTTACAGGTGTGGATATGATGCAGGTCGTCATGAAGACGATGATGATGATGTGTTACAGGTGTGGATAGGATGCAAGTCATTATGAAGACGATGATGATGATGACCTGTTACAGGTGTGGATATGATGCAGGTCGTCATGAAGACGATGATGATGATGTGTTACAGGTGTGGATAGGATGCAAGTCATCATGAAGACGATGATGATGATGATGTGTTACAGGTGTGGATAGGATGCAAGTCATTATGAAGACGATAATAATGATGATGATGTGTTACAGGTGTGGAAAGCAAGTCATTATGAAGACGATGATGATGATGATGTGTTACAGACATTGACATGACCCGAGTTGTGGACGAAGTGGACGTGGTGATTGTGGGAGGGGGGCCAGCAGGCATGTCAGCAGCCTGTCGCCTCAAGCAGCTGGCCAATCAGAGGGAGATGGACCTCCGGGTCTGTCTGGTGGAGAAGGCGGCCGAGATTGGGGGCCACACTCTGTCTGGAGCCTGCATCGAGCCTGTGGCCCTGCAAGAGCTGTTCCCCGACTGGAGGGATAGAGGGGTGAGCTGGAAGGAAGGAAGGGAGGAATGAATGGTGTTTGATGATGGCCTGTGTTTGTGTCAGTGGTTTTGATTTTGATTTTTTCTTTCCAAACACTGATTAATGAGAACATATTAAAAAAAACAACAAGGTTACACTACCTCTTCCATTCTAATGGGTGAGTCCTGTCAAAGGTCTTCGGTGTCAGAAAATTCATGGAGGATTATCATTGAAGGGATGCTCTGTTGTGGCCATCTGTCCTTTGTGTGGGGGGTGGGGGTGGGGACACCCAGTCAGTCTGGTTTCACAACACACACACACACACACTCACTCTCACTCTCTCTCTCTCACACACACACACACACACACTCACACACAGACACACACACACACACACACACACACTCACTCTCTCTCTCTCTCTCTCTCTCACACACACACACTCTCTCTCTCTCTCTCACACACACACACGCACGCACGCACAATGCCAAGACATCCATCAGTGCAGATTTGCACAGATAAGTATTGAAACCATATTTGAGCCGAGATTTTGTTTCAGCATAATGAATTTTGGTGGGGAAGTTTATTCCACATTATAGGACCAGAGTTTGAAAAGGTACACTGTCCTTGTATTTTCAGCTTCCTTGATCATTCAGTTTGAATACAGTATTCTTTTTTTTTCTCCTCTTCATTGATTGATTGATTGTTGTGGATACTTATATAGCGCCTATCCTCGGTCAGAGACCAAGCTCTAAGCGCTTTACATACACGGGGACATTTGCACCACAGGCTGCCTACCTGGGTAGAGCCGACTGATGGCTGCCACTGGGCGCTCATCATTCGTTTCCTGTGTCATTCAGTCAGATTTCAGGCGCACACACATACACACTCAGACCGACATGTAACATTTTATGTGTATGACCGTTTGTTTTTGTTTTTTAATTTATTTACACCGCCATGTAGGCAGCCATACTCTGTTTTCGGGGGTGTGCATGCTGATTATATTCTTGTTTCCATAACCCACCAAACGCTGACATGGATTACAGGATCTTTAACGTGCGTATTTGAAGGGGGTTCGGACACTAGCAGGTTTGCACATATGTTGACCTGGGAGATCGGAAAAATCTCCACCCTTTACCCACCAGGTGCACCGAGATTCAAACCCAGGACCCTCAGATTGAAAGTCCGGTGCTTTAACCATTTGGCTATTGCACCCGGCTCATTGTCTCCTCCTTGCTGTCAACACCTTCCACCGAAATAATTCTGTTAACAACTAAAGGAGCAGTGAATTGATGGGGTGTGTATGCTGTGTTGTGTTCAAGGCACCGCTTGCCACGCCAGTGACGGAAGACAAATTTGCCTTTCTCACGGAGACTTCCAAGGTACCTCTTCCCATCTTGCCAGGTGAGTTATGGGACTTGGTTCTTTCTCTCTTTGTGGTCGTTCATTCTTTGGTTGAGCATCTATCCACACTCGTGATTTCAGTTCAAAATTCCACCCCATTGCTTGATCTAATCATTTCTTCTTTACCCTTCCTCACTTTGCATTTAAAAGATTAACTCAGTACGGCCAGTCCTCTCTTCTCCTCTACACAGACCCATCGGATGTCCAGTGGGTGTCTGAATGACCCAACCTTTAGCTTCCGTCGTCAGAATTGTGGTATTCTTTGTCAACATTCACGTCTTCAGTATAAGAGCCTTCTGCTTGCAATATTTTGATGATGGTAATTGGGGTGAAACACTGTTCACGTCGTCTCTTTTGCCGTTCGTATGGAAAGAGTTAATAGATATTTTTTATGTGTAAAAACAGCAAGTCAGTTGGTAAGATTGAAACAGAGAGCCAATGGGGCTGATGATTAAACAGTGACTTATTTCAAACATAAGGTGATTGTCATCTGGAAAGCTTCCAGTGGGGCTGATGATTAAACAGTGAATTATTTCAAACATAAGGTGATTGTCATGGGGAATGCTTCCAGTGGGGCTGACGATTAAACAGTGACTTATTTCAAACATAAGGTGATTGTCATGTGGAATGCTTCCAGTGGGGCTGACGATTAAACAGTGAATTATTTCAAACATAAGGTGATTGTCATGGGGAATGCTTCCAGTGGGGCTGACGATTAAACAGTGAATTATTTCAAACATAAGGTGATGGTCATGTGGAATGCTTCCAGTGGAAACACACCGAACTGCAGATTTGTAAATGAATGAGGTGAAAATATTTTCAAGTGTTCAAAGATGATATGCTTGACAGTTATTACAATACCACAGTCCTAAGTCACTTTGAAGTAAATTTGGTTTTAATTACACATACTTAACCGTGACCCAACTAGTGCAGACTCCGGCAGGGGTCTGACATTCCTGTCCTGTGCAAACTACTATCCGCCTATGCAGAGAAAATGAAAGTACTACGGCCGATAACCTCCCGGAAGTAGGTAACATCCCCTTTGTCCCCCTGGCTAGCGCACTCTTTTGACGACAGCCATCTTGACACCTGTTCCTGTGCTCTTCATATGGCTAAGTTTTTCGCATTTTCTATCTGTCTATCGATTCTTTGGCATTTCTGTTTTGTGTCCAGTTATGTCTTTTCCTTTTTGTAGGGTCCAGTCGGAGGCTGTCTCTGTCTGTTAGTGTGGCTGTGTGTGTTTATACATGCCTTTGTTTGTGATTAGTTAATGTGCGGACAGTGATCAGTGATTTTTTTTTTTTATAAGTTTTTGGTCACACGTAGGAGCCCATCAAGAATATGTCGCCTGATTATGCTTTGTATGCTCAAATATTGGTGACCAGAAATGTGTGTAGTAGAGTGCTGAGAGCCCCCATAAAGTGCTGGAGGTAAAAGGGGAAAGTACTTCATCTTCAGTGAGTTAACTTGGCCACTTGGTGGCTTTGTGTTGGCTGCATGAATGGCGTGTCTGGCACCAGCTCATGTTAGTTTTTCTCAGAAATTGCCTGTTTTTATCCCGTAAACATTGCTTGTCTGGGAGACGCCAAGGCAGAATTGGTCAGGCGTTCTACTTGTGATCCAGTGTTCACCAGTGATCAGGGTTTGAGGCCCTGTTTTGGGGCATGGTGTTGTGTCCTTGGGAAAGGGGCTTTACTCTGGTTACCCTCACTCCACCCAGGTGTGAACCGGTTCCGGAGTTGTTCAGGGAAGGTTAAAACTGTGGAAGGAGAGGATTGGGCCCTACCTTCCTGTGCCGAGTCCTGGACACAGTGGTAGGTATTCACTACCTTCCTGTGCCCAGCCCCAGACACAGTGGATATGAATTCACTGCCTACCTGTGCCCAGCCCCGGATACAGTGGATATGAATTCACAGCCTTCCTGTACCGATCCCTGGACACAGTGGATATGAATTCACTGCCTTCCAATGTCCAGCCCCAGACACACTGAGTATGAATTCACTGCCTTCCTGTGCCCAGCCCCAGACACAGTGGATATGAATTCACTACCTTCCTGTGCCGAGCCCCGGACACAGTGGATAGGAATTCACTGCCTTCCTGTGCCCAGCCCTGGACACAGTGGATAGGAATTCACTGCCTTCCTGTGCCGAGCCCTGGACACAGTGGATAGGAATTCACTACCTTCCAGTGCCGAGCCCTGGACACAGTGGATAGGAATTCACTGCCTCCCTGTGCCCAGCCCCAGACACAGTGGATAGGAATTCACTACCTTCTTGTGCCCAGCCCCAGACACAGTGGATAGGAATTCACTGCCTTCCCGTGCCCAGCCCCAGACACAGTGGATAGGAATTCACTGCCCTGATAGCTGTAATTTGTGTAAAAGGCAACAGGGACCTTAACTCACTCAGTACGGCCAGTCCTCTCTTCTCCTCTACACAGACCCCTCGGATGTCCAGTGGGTGTCTGAATGACCCAAACTTTAGCTTCCATCGTCAGAATTGTGGTATTCTTTGTCAACATTCACCTCTTCAGTATAAGAGCCTTCCGCTTGCAATATTTTGATGATGGTAACTGGGGTGAAACGATGTTATTTATTTATTTATTAAGACTTCTTGCTATAGTGCATATTCTTGAAGCTCTATGCGCTTTACAATAGCACTAAAAAAAAAATAATAATAATAAAAAAAACATTCACTGAAACATCCCCACACAAACATATGCATATAATTTGAAACATAGGTGAGAGAGAACAATTAAAATAGGTCATGTCAGTTGATTAAATCAATTTTTGAGCTGAACCAATCCCACTGTC
>NC_134899.1:54345535-54355535 GCF_041734735.1 Babylonia areolata | reverse complement strand
TGGGGTAGTGGTAGTGTGGAGCAGTTAGCAGTGTGTGGGGTAGTGGTAGTGTGGAGCAGTTAGCAGTGTGTGGGGTAGTGGTAGTGTGGAGCAGTTAGTAGTGTGTGGGGTAGTGGTAGAGTGTGGCAGTTAGTAGTGTGTGGGGTAGTGGTAGTGTGGGGCAGTTAGTAGTGTGTGGGGTAGTAGTGTGTGGGGTAGTGGTAGCGTAGGACAGTTAGTAGTGTGTGGGGTAGTGGTAGAGTGGGGTAGTTAGTAGTGTGTGGGGTAGTGGTAATGTGGGGCAGTTAGTAGTGTGTGGGGTAGTGGTAGTGTGGGGCAGTTAGTAGTGTGTGGGGTAGTGGTAGTGTGGGGCAGTTAGTAGTGTGTGGGGTAGTGGTAGAGTGGGGTAGTTAGTAGTGTGTGGGGTAGTGGTAGTGTGGGGTAGTGGTAGTGTGGGGCAGTTGGTAGTGTGTGGTGTAGTGGTAGAGTGGGGTAGTTAGTAGTGTGTTGGGTAGTGGTAGTGTGGGGCAGTTAGCAGTGTGTGGGGTAGTAGTAGTGTGGGGCAGTTAGTAGTGTGTGGGGTAGTGGTAGTGTGGGGCAGTTAGCAGTGTGTGGGGTAGTGGTAGTGTGGGGCAGTTAGCAGTGTGTGGGGTAGTGGTAGTGTGGGGTAGTGGTAGTGTGGGGCAGTTAGTAGTGTGTGGGGTAGTGGTAATGTGGGGCATTTAGTAGTGTGTGGGGTAGTGGTAGTGTGGGGTAGTGGTAGTGTGGGGCATTTAGTAGTGTGTGGGGTAGTGGTAGTGTGGGACGGTTAGTAGTGTGTGGGGTAGTGGTAGTGTGGGGCAGTTAGTAGTGTGTGGGGTAGTGGTAGTGTGGGACAGTTAGCAGTGTGTGGGGTAGTGGTAGTGTGGGGTAGTGGTAGTGTGGGGCAGTTAGTAGTGTGTGGGGTAGTGGTAGTGTGGGGCAGTTAGTAGCGTGTGGGGTAGTGGTAGTGTGTGGGGTAGTGGTAGTGTAGGGCAGTTAGTAGTGTGTGGGGTAGAGGTAGTGTGGGGCAGTTAGTAGTGTAAGGGGTAGTGGTAGTGTGGGGCAGTTAGTAGTGTGTGGGGTAGTGGTAGTGTGGGGCAGTTAGTAGTGTAAGGGGTAGTGGTAGTGTGGGGCAGTTAGTAGTGTGTGGGGTAGTGGTAGTGTGGGGCAGTTAGCAGTGTGTGGGGTAGTGGTAGTGTGGGACAGTTAGCAGTGTGTGGGGTAGTGGTAGTGTGGGGCAGTTAGTAGTGTAAGGGGTAGAGGTAGTGTGGGGCAGTTAGTAGTGTGTGGGCTAGTGGTAGTGTGGGGCAGTTAGTAGTGTGTGGGGCAGTTAGCAGTGTGTGGGGTAGTGGTAGTGTGGGGCAGTTAGCAGTGTGTGGGGTAGTGGTAGTGTGGGGCATTTAGTAGTGTGTGGGGTAGTGGTAGTGTGGGGCAGTTTAGTGTGTGGGGTAGTGGTAGTGTGGGGCAGTTAGTAGTGTGCAACAGGGGCAGTAGATGTATTGTTAAAGCATTACACTTTCAATCTGAGGGTCCCGGGTTCAAATCTTGGTAACGACGCCTGGTGGGTAAAGGGTGGAGATTTTTCCGATCTCCCAGGTCATCATATGTGCGGACCTGCTTGTGCCTGAACCCTCTTTGTGTGAATACGCACGCAGAAAATCAAATACGCAGGTTGAAGATCATGTAATCTTTGTCAGCGTTATGGAAACAAGAACATACTCAGCATGCACACTCCTGAAAACGGAGTATGGCTGCCTACATGGCAGGGTAAATAAACGAAATGGTCATACACATAAATGTCAATTAAGGTGGGGAACGACCGTTGGGACATTATTGGAAAAAGAAGAAGAAGGGTAGTGTGTTGCAGTGTGTGACAGTGGTAGTGTGTGACAGTGGTAGTGTGTGACAGTGGTAGTGTGTGGCAGTGTGTGACAGTGGTAGTGTGTGACAGTGGTAGTGTGACAGTGGTAGTGTGTGACAGTGGTAGTGTGTGGCAGTGTGTGACAGTGGTAGTGTGTGACAGTGGTAATGTGACAGTGGTAGTGTGTGACAGTGGTAGTGTGTGGCAGTGTGTGACAGTGGTAGTGTGTGACAGTGGTAATGTGACAGTGGTAGTGTGTGACAGTGGTAGTGTGTGACAGTGGTAGTGTGTGGCAGTGTGTGACAGTGGTAGTGTGTGACAGTGGCAGTGTGTGACAGTGGTAGTGTGTGACAGTGGTAGTGTGTGGCAGTGTGTGACAGTGGCAGTGTGTGACAGTGGTAGTGTGTGGCAGTGTGTGACAGTGGCAGTGTGTGACAGTGGTAGTGTGTGGCAGTGTGTGACAGTGGTAGTGTGTGGCAGTGTGTGACAGTGGTAGTGTGTGACAGTGGTAGTGTGTGGCAGTGGTAGTGTGTGACAGTGGTAGTGTGTGACAGTGTGTGACAGTGGTGGTAGTGTGTGACAGTGGTAGTGTGTGACAGTGGTAGTGTGTGGCAGTGTGTGACAGTGGTAGTGTGTGACAGTGGTAGTGTGTGGCAGTGGTAGTGTGTGACAGTGTGTGACAGTGGTAGTGTGTGACAGTGGCAGTGTGTGACAGTGGTAGTGTGTGACAGTGGTAGTGTGTGGCAGTGTGTGACAGTGGTAGTGTGTGGCAGTGTGTGACAGTGGTAGTGTGTGGCAGTGTGTGACAGTGGTAGTGTGTGGCAGTGGTAGTGTGTGACAGTGGTAGTGTGTGGCAGTGATAGTGTGTGACAGTGGTAGTGTGTGACAGTGTGTGACAGTGGTGGTAGTGTGTGACAGTGTGTGACAGTGGTAGTGTGTGACAGTGGTAGTGTGTGGCAGTGGTAGTGTGTGGCAGTGTGACAGTGGTAGTGTGTGGCAGTGTGTGGCAGTGGTAGTGTGTGACTGTGTGACAGTGGTAGTGTGTGACAGTGGTAGTGTGGGGGCAGTGGTAGTGTGTGACAGTGTGTGACAGGTAGTGTGTGACAGTGTGTGACAGGTGGTGTGGGGCAGTGGTAGTGTGTGACAGTGTGTGACAGGTAGTGTGGGGGCAGTGGTAGTGTGTGACAGTGTGTGACAGGTAGTGTGGGGCAGTGGTAGTGTGTGACAGGTAGTGTGGGGCAGTGGTAGTGGTAGTGTGTGGTAGTGGTAGTGTGACAGTGGTAGTGTGGGGCAGTGGTAGTGTATGTGGTATTGAGCAACAAAAGGGTTGCCCTGGCAAAATTCTGTATAAAAATTCTCTCTGATGGCAAAACAAATAGACATGTAGACAGAAAAGAAAAACAAATAGACATGTAGACAGAAAAGAAAAACAAATAGACATGTAGACAGAAAAGAAAAACAAATAGACATGTAGACAGAAAAGGAAAAACAAATAGACATGTAGACAGAAAAGGAAGGGTGGTACTACACTGCAGCGTTGCACTCTCCTTGGGGAGTACAGCCCACCGTTCACACAGAGAAATTTGTTGTGACAAAAAAGTAATATACAATACAATATCGATATGTTACATGAGTGTGTATGTGTGTGCGCGCGTGTGTGTGTGTGTGTGTGTGTGTGTGTGCAGCCCTATGACGTCTATGCCGGCACTTTTCTTTATCATCTGGGCGAAGGAGAACCGTTGGTTGCTATAGGTGCTGTGGTAAGTATTGGGCTTGCTGGGTCTGGCCTTGTTTGGTATTTCCCCAACCTAGTTTGGTTTTTTTTGTTCCCGTTCTGCCAGTGACGTGAAGAAAGAGGGGCTGTAGTGTTTACAGCGACAGGAGAGAGGGACTGCAGTGTTTACAGTGACAGGAGAGAGGGACTGCAGTGTTTACAGTGACAGTCAGTGAAGGAGAGAGTGACGGCAGTGTTTACAGTGACAGGGGAGAGGGACTGCAGTGTTTACAGCGACAGGAGAGAGGGACTGCAGTGTTTACAGTGACAGGAGAGAGGGACTGTAGTGTTTACAGTGACAGGAGAGAGGGACTGTAGTGTTTACAGTGACAGGAGAGAGGGACTGCAGTGTTTACAGTGACAGGAGAGAGGGACTGCAGTGTTTACAGCGACAGGAGAGAGGGACTGCAGTGTTTACAGTGACAGGAGAGAGGGACTGCAGTGTTTACAGTGACAGTCAGTGAAGGAGAGAGTGACGGCAGTGTTTACAGTGACAGGAGAGAGGGACTGCAGTGTTTACAGTGACAGTCAGTGAAGGAGAGAGGGACTCCAGTGTTTACAGTGACAGTCAGTGAAGGAGAGAGGGACTGTAGTGTTTACAGTGACAGGAGAGAGGGACTGCAGTGTTTACAGTGACAGGAGAGAGTGACTGCAGTGTTTACAGCGACAGGAGAGAGGGACTGCAGTGTTTACAGTGACAGGAGAGAGAGGGACTGCAGTGTTTACAGTGACAGTCAGTGAAGGAGAGAGCGAGGGCAGTGTTTACAGTGACAGGAGAGAGGGACTGCAGTGTTTACAGTGACAGGAGAGAGGGACTGCAGTGTTTACAGTGACAGTCATTGAAGGAGAGAGGGACTCCAGTGTTTACAGTGACAGTCAGTGAAGGAGAGAGGGGCTGTAGTGTTTACAGTGACAGGAGAGAGGGACTGTAGTGTTTACAGTGACAGGAGAGAGGGACTGTAGTGTTTACAGTGACAGGAGAGAGGGACTGCAGTGTTTACAGTGACAGGAGAGAGGGACTGCAGTGTTTACAGTGACAGGAGAGAGGGACTGCAGTGTTTACAGTGACAGGAGAGAGGGACTGCAGTGTTTACAGTGACAGTCAGTGAAGGAGAGAGTGACGGCAGTGTTTACAGTGACAGGAGAGAGGGACTGCAGTGTTTACAGCGACAGGAGAGAGGGACTGCAGTGTTTACAGTGACAGGAGAGAGTGACTGCAGTGTTTACAGCGACAGTCAGTGAAGGAGAGAGGGACTGCAGTGTTTACAGTGACAGGAGAGAGGGGCTGTAGTGTTTACAGTGACAGGAGAGAGTGACTGCAGTGTTTACAGTGACAGTCAGTGAAGGAGAGAGGGACTCCAGTGTTTACAGTGACAGTCAGTGAAGGAGAGAGGGACTGCAGTGTTTACAGTGACAGTCAGTGAAGGAGAGAGGGGCTGCAGTGTTTACAGTGACAGTCAGTGAAGGAGAGAGAGGGACTGCAGTGTTAACAGTGACAGTCAGTGAAGGAGAGAGGGACTGCAGTGTTTACAGTGATAGTCAGTGAAGAGAGAGAGGGACTCCAGTGTTTACAGTGACAGGAGAGAGGGACTGCAGTGTTTACAGTGACAGGAGAGAGGGACTGCAGTGTTTACAGTGACAGGAGAGAGGGGCTGTAGTGTTTACAGTGACAGTCAGTGAAGGAGAGAGGGACTGTAGTGTTTACAGTGACAGTGAAGAGAGAGGGACTGCAGTGTTTACAGTGACAGTCAGTGAAGGAGAGAGGGACTGTAGTGTTTACAGTGACAGTCAGTGAAGGAGAGAGGGACTGCAGTGTTTACAGTGACAGTCAGTGAAGGAGAGAGGGACTGCAGTGTTTACAGTGACAGGAGAGAGGGACTGCAGTGTTTACAGTGACAGGAGAGAGGGACTGCAGTGTTTACAGTGACAGTCAGTGAAGGAGAGAGGGACTGCAGTGTTTACAGTGACAGGAGAGAGGGACTGCAGTGTTTACAGTGACAGTCAGTGAAGAGAGAGGGACTGCAGTGTTTACAGTGACAGGAGAGAGGGACTGCAGTGTTTACAGTGACAGTCAGTGAAGGAGAGAGGGACTGTAGTGTTTACAGTGACAGTCAGTGAAGAAGAAGAACTCAGTCCACACACTGCTGGTGAAGGTGGTGTTTGAGACAGGTGACACTGTTTTGGTGTACCTGATGGTGTAGTGTTTGAGACAGGTGACACTGTTTTGGTGGACCTGATAGCGCAGTGTTTGAGACAGGTGACACTGTTTTGGTGGACCTGATAGCGCAGTGTTTGAGACAGGTGACACTGTTTTGGTGGATGGTGTAGTGTTTGAGACAGGTCTCACTGTTTTGGTGGACCTGATGGCGTAGTATTTGAGACAGGTGACACTGTTTTGGTGGACCTGATGGCGCAGTGTTTGAGAAAGGTGACACTGTTTTGGTAGACCTGATGGTATAGTGTTTGAGACAGGTCTCACTGTTTTAATGGACCTGATGACGTAGTGTTTGAGACAGGTCTGACTGTTTTGGTGGACCTGATGGCACAGTGTTTGAGAAAGGTGACACTGTTTTGGTAGACCTGATGGTATAGTGTTTGAGACAGGTCTCACTGTTTTAATGGACCTGATGACGTAGTGTTTGAGACAGGTCTTACTGTTTTGGTGGACCTGATGGCGCAGTGTTTGAGACAGGTCTCACTGTTTTAATGGACCTGATGACGTAGTGTTTGAGACAGGTCTGACTGTTTTGGTGGACCTGATGGCGTAGTGTTTGAGACAGGTGACACTGTTTTGGTGGACCTGATGGCGCAGTGTTTGAGACAGTTGACACTGTTTTGGTGGACCTGATGGCGCAGTGTTTGAGACAGGTGACAATGTTTTGGTGGACCTGATGGCGCAGTGTTTGAGACAGGTGACACTGTTTTGGTGGACCTGATGGCGCAGTGTTTGAGACAGGTGACAATGTTTTGGTGGACCTGATGGCGCAGTGTTTGAGACAGGTGACACTGTTTTGGTGGACCTGATGGCGCAGTGTTTGAGACAGGTGACAATGTTTTGGTGGACCTGATGGCGCAGTGTTTGAGACAGGTGACACTGTTTTGGTGGACCTGATGGCGCAGTGTTTGAGACAGGTCTGACTGTTTTGGTGGACCTGATGGCGCAGTGTTTGAGACAGGTCTGACTGTTTTGGTGGACCTGATGGCGCAGTGTTTGAGACAGGTCTCACTGTTTTAATGGACCTGATGACGTAGTGTTTGAGACAGGTCTGACTGTTTTGGTGGACCTGATGGCGTAGTGTTTGAGACAGGTGACACTGTTTTGGTGGACCTGATGGCGTACTGTTTGAGACAGGTGACACTGTTTTGGTGGACCTGATGACGTAGCGTTTGAGACAGGTGACACTGTTTTGGTGGACCTGATGGTGCAGTGTTTGAGACAGGTCTGACTGTTTTGGTGGACCTGATGGCGCAGTGTTTGAGACAGGTCTGACTGTTTTGGTGGACCTGATGACGTAGTGTTTGAGACAGGTCTGACTGTTTTGGTGGACCTGATGGCGCAGTGTTTGAGACAGGTCTCACTGTTTTAATGGACCTGATGACGTAGTGTTTGAGACAGGTCTGACTGTTTTGGTGGACCTGATGGCGTAGTGTTTGAGACAGGTGACACTGTTTTGGTGGACCTGATGGCGTACTGTTTGAGACAGGTGACACTGTTTTGGTGGACCTGATGACGTAGCGTTTGAGACAGGTGACACTGTTTTGGTGGACCTGATGGTGCAGTGTTTGAGACAGGTCTGACTGTTTTGGTGGACCTGATGGCGCAGTGTTTGAGACAGGTCTGACTGTTTTGGTGGACCTGATGGCGTAGTGTTTGAGACAGGTGACACTGTTTTGGTGGACCTGATGGCACAGTGTTTGAGACAGGTGACACTGTTTTGGTGGACCTGATGACGTGGTGTTTGAGACAGGTCTCACTGTTTTTGGTGGACCTGATGGCGCAGTGTTTGAGACAGTTGACACTGTTTTGGTGGACCTGATGGTGCAGTGTTTGAGACAGGTGACAATGTTTTGGTGGACCTGATAGCGCAGTGTTTGAGACAGGTGACACTGTTTTAATGGACCTGATGACGTAGTGTTTGAGACAGGTCTGACTGTTTTGGTGGACCTGATGGCACAGTGTTTGAGAAAGGTGACACTGTTTTGGTAGACCTGATGGTATAGTGTTTGAGACAGGTCTCACTGTTTTAATGGACCTGATGACGTAGTGTTTGAGACAGGTCTGACTGTTTTGGTGGACCTGATGGCACAGTGTTTGAGAAAGGTGACACTGTTTTGGTAGACCTGATGACGTAGTGTTTGAGACAGGTCTTACTGTTTTGGTGGACCTGATGGCGCAGTGTTTGAGACAGGTCTCACTGTTTTAATGGACCTGATGACGTAGTGTTTGAGACAGGTCTGACTGTTTTGGTGGACCTGATGGCGTAGTGTTTGAGACAGGTGACACTGTTTTGGTGGACCTGATGGCGTACTGTTTGAGACAGGTGACACTGTTTTGGTGGACCTGATGACGTAGCGTTTGAGACAGGTGACACTGTTTTGGTGGACCTGATGGTGCAGTGTTTGAGACAGGTCTGACTGTTTTGGTGGACCTGATGGCGCAGTGTTTGAGACAGGTCTGACTGTTTTGGTGGACCTGATGGCGTAGTGTTTGAGACAGGTGACACTGTTTTGGTGGACCTGATGGCACAGTGTTTGAGACAGGTGACACTGTTTTGGTGGACCTGATGACGTGGTGTTTGAGACAGGTCTCACTGTTTTTGGTGGACCTGATGGCGCAGTGTTTGAGACAGTTGACACTGTTTTGGTGGACCTGATGGCGCAGTGTTTGAGACAGGTGACACTGTTTTGGTGGACCTGATGGTGCAGTGTTTGAGACAGGTCTCACTGTTTTGGTGGACCTGATGGCGCAGTGTTTGAGACAGGTGACACTGTTTTGGTGGACCTGATGACATAGTGTTTGAGACAGGTCTCACACTTTTGGTGGACCAGATGACGTAGTGTTTGAGACAGGTCTGACTGTTTTGGTGGACCTGATGGTGCAGTGTTTGAGACAGGTCTCACTGTTTTGGTGGACCTGATGGCGCAGTGTTTGAGACAGGTCTGACTGTTTTGGTGGACCTGATGGCGCAGTGTTTGAGACAGGTGACACTGTTTTGGTGGACCTGATGGCGCAGTGTTTGAGACAGGTCTGACTGTTTTGGTGGACCTGATGACGTAGTGTTTGAGACAGGTCTGACTGTTTTGGTGGACCTGATGGCGCAGTGTTTGAGACAGGTCTCACTGTTTTAATGGACCTGATGACGTAGTGTTTGAGACAGGTCTGACTGTTTTGGTGGACCTGATGGCGTAGTGTTTGAGACAGGTGACACTGTTTTGGTGGACCTGATGGCGTACTGTTTGAGACAGGTGACACTGTTTTGGTGGACCTGATGACGTAGCGTTTGAGACAGGTGACACTGTTTTGGTGGACCTGATGGTGCAGTGTTTGAGACAGGTCTGACTGTTTTGGTGGACCTGATGGCGCAGTGTTTGAGACAGGTCTGACTGTTTTGGTGGACGTGATGACGCAGTGTTTGAGACAGGTCTGACTGTTTTGGTGGACCTGATGGTGCAGTGTTTGAGACAGGTCTGACTGTTTTGGTGGACCTGATGACGCAGTGTTTGAGACAGGTCTGACTGTTTTGGTGGACGTGATGGCGTAGTGTTTGAGACAGGTGACACTGTTTTGGTGGACCTGATGGCACAGTGTTTGAGACAGGTGACACTGTTTTGGTGGACCTGATGACGTGGTGTTTGAGACAGGTCTCACTGTTTTTGGTGGACCTGATGGCGCAGTGTTTGAGACAGTTGACACTGTTTTGGTGGACCTGATGGCGCAGTGTTTGAGACAGGTGACAATGTTTTGGTGGACCTGATGGCGCAGTGTTTGAGACAGGTGACACTGTTTTGGTGGACCTGATGGTGCAGTGTTTGAGACAGGTCTGACTGTTTTGGTGGACCTGATGGCGCAGTGTTTGAGACAGGTGACACTGTTTTGGTGGACCTGATGGCGCAGTGTTTGAGACAGGTCTGACTGTTTTGGTGGACCTGATGGCACAGTGTTTGAGACAGGTGACACTGTTTTGGTGGACCTGATGACGTGGTGTTTGAGACAGGTCTCACTGTTTTTGGTGGACCTGATGGCGCAGTGTTTGAGACAGTTGACACTGTTTTGGTGGACCTGATGGCGCAGTGTTTGAGACAGGTGACAATGTTTTGGTGGACCTGATGGCGCAGTGTTTGAGACAGGTGACACTGTTTTGGTG
>NC_134899.1:54300535-54343035 GCF_041734735.1 Babylonia areolata | reverse complement strand
CACCGCCATGAAGAGCGGCATGCTGGCTGCCGAGTCCGTCTTTGACACCATCACCAACGAGAATCTGGTCAGCAATTCTCCCACTGCCGGTCAGTCTGCTGTGTTTTGTGTCTGGACTTCTCCTTTTTCTTCTTCCTTTGTGGCCTGCAACTCCCACATGAACTCACTCGGGACGACAAGTTTTCTCCCTTGCTTTTCCCCACAGATGGCCCATTTGTAAGGGTTTGGAAAAAAATTACAAAAAATACAAAATACTGTGTAAGAAAATGAAACTTTCAGAACTGGTTCATTACGTGTTGAGCTATTACATATAAAAAAAATCAAATTTCTCATCTTATTTTTACAGTTTTGCCATATGTAGAAAATACTGCCAATTTTTCACCCCGAATCACCATACCCATGCTCGCTTTCTGCATTACATTCGCTTTCTTCTTCATCATCATCCACCTCTTCAATGTCTGACCCTTCTGTTTGTAGCATTTCAAGTACTTCGGCAACCCTAAAACGTTGCCGTCATTGCCTTGTTCGCTTCACATCATTCTGAGAAGAGCCTGCTTTGCTAACAGGCTGGCACATGAGCAGACGACCGGTCAGTGACTTTGTCAGCGTGTGTGCAAGACGGGTCACACATCCCAGGCTGACCTATCATACTGTTCGATTGTGGAGTGACCCAGAATAGCGCACTCTGCTTGGCTAATCACAAAATCACGTGTACAGCGCATGATGGATTTTTACTTTTGGAGAATGCTATTCCATTCCTTCGTCTGAATCCGAATACTTTTTGTGTAGGAATGTGTGAGCATTCCTTCATCCGGAAAGAGTTAACTCATGTACACAAGTGGGCTTTTACGTGTATGACCGTTTTTACCTTGCCATGACTGTGGCCATATACCGCTCGGGGGTGTGCATGCTGGGTATGTTCTTGTTTCCATAGCCCACCGAACACTGACATGGATTACAGGATCTTTAACGTGCGTATTTGATCTTCTGCTTGCGTATACATACGAAGGGGGTTCAGGTACAAGCACGTCTGCACATATGTTGACCTGGGAGATTGGAAAAATCTTCACGCTTTACCCACCAGGCGCTTTGGCTATTGCGCCCATTGTGTCTTGACATTGTGGGTGTCATTCTTTTCTTTTTCTTTTTATCCGAGGTACATTGATAAACAGCGGCAACGAAGGAGTGAAAAAAGCAAACGGACAAACTAAACAAACAGAAACAACAAAATAGCTTACAGGATTCTTTCTCTCTCTCTCTCTTTTTTTTTTTATAATGTAGTTATGATGTTTCAAGTAGTTGAGGAAGATAATGTGAAAGCACACACTGGTATTCATGCACGCACACACGCACACACTAAAATCAACGTTCATTTCTCAGTCCACTTCATTCGCCTGATCAAATTGTGAACTTGTGTCAAATACAGAATAATGAAATACATAAGCAAAAAAGGAAATACTTCTGGCAGGAGGGTAGGTATGAACAAGACCTTTGAAAGTCCCTTTTCAATGATGTGGTAAGCAGAGGGAGAGGTCAGATTTCAAGGTCAAGGTCATTAATTCTTTCAGGCTCAGAGATGCCAACTGTTACGATTTCACCATGTTTTGTTACACTTGATCGCACTTTGTTCCGACATTGCGCTGGAGTCAAAATTGTTCTGATTAGTTCATTTTCGACTAGATAACACGGTCACAAGGTCAAATTTCAAGGTCAAGGTTATTCTTTCAGGCTCAGAGATGCCAACTGTTACGATTTCACCATGTTTTGTTACACTTGATCGCACTTTGTTCCGACATTGCGCTGGAGTCAAAATTGTTCTGATTAGTAGTTGATTGTTTTGTATTTGTATTTGTATTTCTTTTTATCACATCAGATTTCTCTGTGTGAAATTCGGGCTGCTCTCCCCAGGGAGAGCGCGTCGCTACACTACAGCGCCACCCTTTTTTTTTTTTTTTCCCTGCGTGCAGTTTTATTTGTTTTTCCTATCAAAGTGGATTTTTCTACAGAATTTTGCCAGGAACAACCCTTTTGTTGCCGTGGGTTCTTTTACGTGCGCTAAATGCATGCTGCACACGGGACCTCAGTTTATCGTCTCATCCGAATGATTAGCGTCCAGACCAGCACTCCAGGTCTAGTGGAGGGGGAGAAAATATTGGCGGCTGAACCGTGATTCGAACCAGCGCGCTCAGATTCTCTCGCTTCCAAGGTGGACACGTTACCTCTAGGCCATCACTCCTTTCGACTACATAACATGGTCACATGCTTTCCTGTCGTAACATTACTCAGACGTTCTAGACCTATCGATCACGAGGCCAGGGCAGTCACTACTAACCTTGATCTCACGTGATGATGCTCAGCTAATCGTGTGCGTGTTTACATTGAAACAGCATTGAGTGGACCAATCAGCTTTTATCGTTTGCCCAAACAAGAGAGAACGTGGCTAAATCAAGTTTGCATGATGTGGCTGGGAGTCTGAGTGTTCCTAGCAGATTCAGAATGTTCCTTCCAAATTTCCTGGTTGCTCCTACCAACACTGGACGGGTTGGCATCTGTGCAGGCCTGAAGTGCCAAGTGTATGAGAAGGGGCTTCTTCTTCTTCTGCATTCACTCGTATGTGCACGAGTGGGCTTTTACGGGTATGACCATTTTTACCCCACCATGTAGGCAGTCATACTCCGTTTTCGGGGGTGTGCATGCTGGGTATGTTCTTGTTTCCATAACCCACCGAACGCTGACATGGATTACAGGATCTTTTAACGTGCGTATTTGATCTTCTGCTTGCATATACACACGAAGGGGGTTCAGGCACTAGCAGGCCTGCACATATGTTGACCTGGGAGATCGTAAAAATGTCCACCCTTTACCCACCAGGCGCCGTCACCATGATTCGAACCCGGGACCCTCAGGTTGACAGTCCAACGCTTTAACCACTCGGCTATTGTGCCCGTCGAGAAGGGGCTGAGAATTTCCTGACTGTTTCTACTAACATTTGATGGGTGCAATAGCTGAGTGGTTAAAGCGTTGGATCAGTCTAAGGGTCCCGGGTTTGAATCTCGGTGACAGTGCTTGATGGGTAAAAGGGTGGAGATTTTTCCGATCTCCCAGGTTTACATATGTGCAGACTTGCTAGTGCCTGAACCCCCTTTGTGTGTATAGGCACACAGAAGATCAAAAACGTACATTAAAGATCCTGTAACCCATGTCAGTGTTTGGTGGGTTATGGAAACAAGAACATACCCAGCATGCACACCCCAGAAGATGGAGTATGGCTGCCTACATGGCAGGGAAAATAAACAGAACAGTCATACGCGTAAAATGTTACAGGCCTGTCTGGGTGTGTATGTGTGCGTGCCTGAAATCCGGTTGAATGACATAGGAAACGAACGATGAGCGCCCATTGCCAGCCATCAGTCGGCTCTACCCAGGTAGGCAACCTGTTGCGCAAATGACCCCATGTTAGTAAAGTGCTTAGAGCTTGGTCTCTGACCGATGATAGGCGCTATATCAGTACCCACATCAATCAGTGACCCCGTGTTAGTAAAGCGCTTATAGCCTGATCTGGGACCGAGGATAGGCGCTATATCAGTACCCACATCAATCAGTGACCCCGTGTTAGTAAAGCGCTTATAGCCTGATCTCTGACCGATGATAGGCGCTATATCAGTACCCACATCAATCAGTGACCCCGTGTTAGTAAAGCGCTTATAGCCTGATCTCAGACCGGGGATAGGCGCTATATCAGTACCCACATCAATCAATAACCCCGTGTTAGTAAAGCGCTTATAGCCTGATCTCTGACCAGTGATAGGCGCTATATCAGTACCCACATCAATCAGTGACCCCGTGTTAGTAAAGCGCTTATAGCCTGATCTCAGACCGGGGATAGGCGCTATATCAGTACCCACATCAATCAATCTTTGCAGGCCTGGACCCCCAGGTGTACGAGAAGCGGCTGAGGGACAGCTACGTGTGGGAGGAGCTGCACAAGGTGCGCAACGTGCGGCCGTCCTTCAACACCAGGCTGGGGCTGTACGGGGGGCTGGCCTACACCGGGGTCGTCTGGTACCTCCTGCAGGGCAAGGAGCCCTGGACCTTCAAACATGCAGGTTGGAGAGGGGAGGGGGGGGGGCGAGGGAGGTTGGGGGGGTTCGGAGGGGAGGGGGGGTTCTTTGTTGTTGTCCTGGTTACTGTCATGTTGACATGGGCAAAGAGCCATCTCTTCCAGGGAAGGGAGCCCTGGTCCTTGAGGGGAAAGAGCCCTGGTCCTTGAAACATACAGGTGAGGAGAAAGAGCCCTGGTCCTTTAAACATACAGGTGAGGGGAAAGAGACCTGGTCCTTTCAACATACAGGTGAGGGGAAAGAGACCTGGTCCTTTAAACATACAGGTGAGGGGAAAGAGACCTGGTCCTTTAAACATACAGGTGAGGGGAAAGAGACCTGGTCCTTTCAACATACAGGTGAGGGGAAAGAGACCTGGTCCTTTCAACATACAGGTGAGGGGAAAGAGCCCTGGTCCTTTCAACATACAGGTGAGGGGAAAGAGCCCTGGTCCTTTCAACATACAGGTGAGGGGAAAGAGACCTGGTCCTTTAAACATACAGGTGAGGGGAAAGAGACCTGGTCCTTTCAACATACAGGTGAGGTCGGGGGTGGGGTGGGGGTGGGGGGTTCATGGTTATTATCCTGGTTATGGTCTCGTTGACATAGGGCAAAGAGCCAGCTCCTCCTGGGGAAAGAGCCCTGGTCCTTTCAACATACAGGTGAGGGGAAAGAGACCTGGTCCTTTAAACATACAGGTGAGAGGAAAGAGACCTGGTCCTTTAAACATACAGGTGAGGTCGGGGGTGGGGTGGGGGTGGGGGGTTCATGGTTATTATCCTGGTTATGGTCTCGTTGACATAGGGCAAAGAGCCAGCTCCTCCTGGGGAAAGAGCCCTGGTCCTTTCAACATACAGGTGAGGGGAAAGAGACCTGGTCCTTTAAACATACAGGTGAGAGGAAAGAGACCTGGTCCTTTAAACATACAGGTGAGGTCGGGGGTGGGGTGGGGGGGGGGGGTTCATGGTTATTATCCTGGTTATGGTCTCGTTGACATAGGGCAAAGAGCCAGCTCCTCCTGGGGAAAGAGCCCTGGACCTTTCAACATACAGGTGAGGTGGGAATGGGGGGGTATCTTGGTTATTATCCTGGTCACGGTCTTGTTGACATAGGGCAAAGAGCCTTCCACGTTTTAACATAAACGTGAGAGCAGGTTGTTTTAATGTATGTTCTGTTGGGTTCACTTCACTTAGGGCAAGGAACCTTGGACATTTTCACATAAATGTGAGGGCAGTTTGTTTTGGTTTACTTGGCTTAGTCCTCAGGACCTCCAATCCATCTCCAGCATCTTTGGGGAACACCTTCTTTTGCAGGCTACTGTCTTGTTCGCTGCCATAGTTCATTTCTGATTTTCTCTGGCCTGCGAATGCCAAGAATCGTTTTGAGGCAGGTGTTGGTGAAAGTCTGGATTCTGTTCATGGTGGTGACAGTGGTTCTCCAGGTGTCTGCTCCTTACAACAGGACAGGATTCACTCGACTAGTGTAGTGTTGAGCACAGTTTGCCAACTGTTACGATTTCACCGTATTTTGTTTCGCTTGAATCGCAGTTTGCTCTGACCTGACGCCAACTTCAAAAATGTTCCCATGAGTTCGTTTTCAGTTACATACCATGGGCACCAGAGACTGGATGGCTGTATACAATGCCTGCGTCCTCAGCACCTTGCTGTATGGCAGTGAGGCGTGGACCACACATGCTCGCCAGGAGAAATGGCTCAATACCTTCCACCTGAGAAGCCTACGGCGCATACTCGGCATCTCCTGGCAAGACAAGGTGACAAACACCGAAGTCCTGACTCGTGCTGGCCTCCCGACCATGTATACCATGCAGAGACAGTGTTGGTTGCGCTGGCTGGGCCACGTTCGACGCATGGAAGATGGTTGCATCCCAAAAGACATCCTTTATGGAGAGCTCGCCATAGGGCAGAGAAGCATCGGCCCCGCAGCTGAGATACAAAGACGTTTGCAAATGTGACATGAAGGCACTTGAGATCAACACTGAGTCCTGGGAGGATCTTGCAGATGACCGCAACAGATGGAGAAGCACTCTCAAGAATCAGGTACGGATTGGTGAGGACAAACTGTCAGCTGCTGCAGCAGAAAAGCGAGCTCGCAGAAAAGGGACGGCAGCCGACAGACCAGCATCAGCTTACACATGTGATCGCTGCGACAGAGACTATCTCTCTCGCATCGGTCTCTACAGTCACAGGCGACGCTGCTTGGTCCAAGCAGACAGCCCAATTAGGTATTAGGTCGGATATGCTCTCTGGTTCTCTCAAGATTGGATTACTGCAACTCTCTTTTGGCCGGCCTTCCCAAATATCTGTTAGACTCCAACGAATTCAGAATAACGCCGCCAGACTCATTTGCAGAGTTTCTAAATTTGACCATGTTTCTCCTCTCCTTCAGTCTCTCCACTGGTTGCCTGTTTCTGATTGAATAGACTATAAGCTATCCACTCTGACCTTTTCTGCAGTCATCGGATCTGGCCCCATCGGATCTGAACTCCTCCATATCTATACCCCGTCTCGCCAGCTCCGTTCTTCCTCTGATACTCGACTTCTCAGGATACCTCACGTCAGAAGTAAGACCTATGGACACAGATCGTTTTCTTTTCAATCGTCAAAGACGTGGAACAAGCTCCCTGATAACCTCCGTCATTCTGATTCCCTCGCATCTTTTAAATCTCGTCTCAAAACTCACCTTTTCCCTCAGCAATAAGTTCAATTGTGGCAGCTCCACTTCCTTTGCGTTAGCTGTGCTTGACTGTGTGTGTATACATATGTATGTGTACATAACTATATGCATGTATATGAATGTGTATTGTGTGTGCGTTCTGAGTTTGTGCCTGCCTATGTGTGCGTATGTGTTAGGGTAGCTGTTAGATACACATGTATGTTAAAATGTATGTATGCAGTGTGTGTGTGTGTGTGTGCGTGTGTGTGTGTGTGTGTGTAGTCACATTTGGTGTGTGTATGTAACATAGATATAATGTTTTATGTTAACGAAAGCGTTTTTGTAAAGCACCTAGAGCAGATTTCTGGATAGTGTGCTATATAAGTATCCATTATTATTATTATATACTCTATCCATGGTCAGCCGTGACCGAAGGAGGTCTACTACTACTAGCATGGGCACAAGAGACTGGACAGTGGAAATCAGACCTAATGTGACAATTACAAACAGCCTCCAGTAGCAGTTACATCGTGTTGCAGGTAGTACCAAGTGTGTGTATGCCTTATAGATATGTACGTTTGCTGATGCGGCTGGGAGTCTGAGCGTTCCTACCAAACTCCGAATGTTCCTACCAAATTTGCTGATTGTTCCTACAATCACTGGACAGGGGTTGGGATCTGTGGTTGAGGATCCTGATGTTGATGTTGATTGCGAGATCTGTGGACGCCCACGCATTGTTCAGCTGGTGCTGTATGCTGCAGACCCTGACTATGCCCAGCTGAAGCCGGCGGCGGAGAGCCAGCCCATCGACTACCCCAAGCCGGACAACAAGGTGAGCTTCGACCTGCTGAGCTCCGTGGCCCTGACGGGAACCAACCACAACCATGACCAGCCCCCTCACCTCACTCTGCGTGATGATGAGGTGCCCCTTGTCCGCAACCTGTCCGTGTTTGACGGACCGGAACAACGCTTCTGTCCTGCAGGTTGGTTTGGGGGGGGGCGGGGGGGGGGGGGGGGGGTGTTTGGTATGGATGGGTGGGTGTGGGTGTTATGTGTGTGTGTGATGTATACCAGTGCAACAGCCTCTGAACGATCTCCCCCTCCCTCTGAAGGGATTTACCCTGGAGTCATTTAGGGCTGATTTGAATGACCTCTCCCCCCCCACTTTCCTGGGGGCTAGTCCTGATCAACCTTCCCCCCATCCCCCCGTCCCCCCAGTGCCCCCCTGTTTGGAAATGACCCCTCCTTTTCTTGAGGAGGCATTGTACAGGGAAGGGGGGCCTGCTGGACTGGCCTTGACATCAGGAATTGTTCAGCTGCTTGTTATGTTGACATGTGTGTTCGTCACAAGCGCTCGCACACACACACACACACACACACACACTGAATGTTTGAAACTTAGAAAGTGAAAGTACATAAAATATTACAACTACTGTTAAATATCCGTAAGTGTTGTCACATGGAACTAAGTGTGTCTTTTGAAGTGCACGTGATTTTAGCAGTAAAAAAAAAAATTTTTTTCACTCACTTATATCTTTTTGCTATCTTCAAGCATTTCTCAAGTTCATATTGGCCAGATGGCCTGTAAACACTGAATAAACCATTATTATTATTATTGTTATCACATACACATGGTACAAACTATGTTTTACTTTTGCCCAGGTGTACACACACAGAGAGAGAATGATATATCCCAGCACACCTGCACCCAAATACACATTGACTTTGTCTCTTTCTTGATTGAAAACCTAGATTATGCATACATATTTATACTCCTTTTGGAACACTCACACACTCACTCATTTCTGTGGGAGCACTGTAAGATGACTGTAGATGCACAGTATTTTATTATTTCAGATGGAAAATCTGATGTGCTTGGGGCACTGCCTTCAGTGCCAGTTAAAATCCATGTTGAAGTTGATTAACCCTTTGAGCCCTGAGTTCCTGAGCAATTTTAACCCTTCTGCCTGAGCTCCTGAGCCAAAATTTGCAAATAATTGGTATTTAATGTGTCATGACAGATATGAAAAGAGTGCCCTGACCACCGCTTTTCTGGTGGTAGAGAAAAATGACATAATGCCTAGCCACCGGTTGAGCAGTGTGTAAACACTTGTGTCATGTTTTGCTATTGGTTGACTTATATTGAAATCGATCTTTTTTTATCCAAAGCACATGCACAAAACACAGTGAAAAGGCACGGCCATGTTGGTACTACGTTCGCTGACATCAGAATATTACGGTTTTTCTGATTGGCTCTTCAATATAAGTCAACCAATAGCAAAACGTGACACAAGTGTTTACGCACTGCTGAACCGGTGGCTAGGCATTATGTCATTTTTCTCTACCACCGGTAAAGCAGTGGTCAGGGTTAATTTTGGGCGTTCCAGTGCATGATATAATCATTATCACTGACCTTTCACTGCTTGCGATTTCACGTCCATTTCTTGTCAGAGTTGATTGAAAGGCATTCCAGTGGATGACATAAACATACCAGTGCCAGTTGCAGTCCTTGTCGAAGCTGTCTTTGAAGCCTTTGAACGGATGATGTGTTTGACCTTGGCCCCTGACCTCCACAGGTGTGTACGAGTACATTGAACGTGAGGATGGCAATGGGAAGCGCCTGCAGATCAACGCTCAGAACTGCATCCACTGCAAGACGTGCGACATCAAGGACCCCAGTCAGAACATCAACTGGGTCGTGCCGCAGGGGGGGGAGGGGCCCGCCTACAATGGAATGTAGACTGGCCTAGGTCAGTCAACTTTCACGTTTGGGGGGGTGACAGGAGGGGTGTGGGGGTTGGATCGCCAACAATGGAATGTAGACTGGCCTGGATCAGTCAGCATCCATGTGGTTGGGGGGAGAGGTGGAGGGTGTGTGGGAGGGGTAATGGGAAGGTGGGGTGGAGTGGGGGGTGTGAGGAGGGTATGCTTTACCACACATGTATACATGAGTGTGCGTCTGCGTGAGTGAAGACAGACTGAGTGATGCTGGAAACCAAATGAAGAGCGCCACATGAAAGGCAGCTGTCAGTGAGGCCCAAACCCAGGTAGTGCAGCCGATGATGCAAATGACTGCTGTGAAATGTGAAATGCTTGTTGGAGTCTGGTGTGACTGAGGATGGGCAGTGTATCAGTACTGATGGGAGTTGAGTGTTCACGAAACCATCCCGCGTGCTTTGACCTTCAGGGATAGCTGGCAACACCCAGCGCTGCGTTTGTATGCACAGAGCCGGGGTTGTTGTAGTAACTGTAAGGACGGTTGATGATGAACGAGACCATTGACAAAACCATGACCATCATGGCCTCACTACCTCCCTTTTTGTTCATAGCTACAGGAGTGAAGAACGGAATTATGTTTGTTGTGAAGAAGTCAGGGAAAGTATTAAAAAAAAAACACAACAACAACAGTAACTTCACAGACCACGGAACTATCATCAAGAGAGAAGTACCATGCAGCATCATTTCAAGAAGCAGCGTAGAATTTAGATGTGTGAAACATGGAGGGCGTGTGACACGGCGCTGTAGAGACAGCAGACCTTAAGCAGAGAGACGTTTCACTGATACATACAGCAGCTTGTTGTCACCATCCTTCTCTGTGTGGGGAGTGCCCAGCAAGGCAGCAGCACTTTCACACTGAAAAAAAGTCATTTTGGAGCCATATACCATATCAAACTGATGTTTTGAGTCTGACATTGTGTGTTAAGGCCAGACACGGTAGTGAAATTTTGACCAAAATCATGATTTTTTGTGATTTTCGTTTTTTCGCATAATTTGCTTCTTAAACATCTAATCTTTATAGTCTGTTTCAGCTGGGTACTATATTCCCTTAAATAAAGCTTCAAACAGCATCAACATGTGTGATTTCTTGTGAGTACAAGCACATCTCTTTCTTTTCCTGTTTTCTCAGTTTTGTGTTTTGTCTTCGTAATACCATTTTTCAAAATGCTAATGCTCAAAAACTTTAAAAGATAGCATGTTCAAACTTGGTACTTTCTTTCTTTTTGTATTCATCTTTATTATAGTGCAGTGGGTTGTATAGAATGAATATACACTCATTTGAAAAAACATTATGTCAAGGAATTTATACACATTTCAACAACAACAACAAAAAAGAAAAGTATTTATTCAAATTCCAAAATACCACTGCACTATAATAAAGAACAAATACAAATAAATCAAATAAAACAAACAGAAATAACATATCTATAAAGGTACCGAAGTTTTAAGCTTTTAATTTTTTTGTTTGTTGGCCATTTTGGATTCGTTTCCATGGAAACCATCACGACAAATTGCACAAAATGACCTTTTTAGACATGTTTAGTCCAATATCTTTGCATACCATGTCACAGAAAGCCATAAACTTCAAGTTTATTTCATACGTTTTTGTACTACCGTGTCTGGCCTTAAAGAAACATGGAGTATGACACAAAGTCCCCATTCCTGGTGTCATGTACTGCACCAAGTCCACCTTCCATTTGATATTATCAGTGTCTTCAACAGAGCAGGGAGTAGGATGTGAACTCTCCACCCTCGGTGGTTGCATGCTGTGATTTGATGTCATAGACTGTACCGTGTCAAACTCCAATGCATTAGTTTGATATTGTCTGTATATTGAACAGGAAAGGAAGTATGATACGACCTCCCCCCCCCTCTTTTTTTTGACTCACTTGTGTAAACAAAGTGAGTCTATGTTTTAACCCGGTGTTCGGTTGTCCGTGTGTGTCCGTGGTAAACTTTAACATTGACATTTTCTCTGCAAATACTTTGTCAGTTGACACCAAATTAGGCATAAAAATAGGGGAAATTCAGTTCTTTCCAGTCATCTTGTTTAAAACAATATTGCACCTCTGGGATGGGCACAAAAAATTTTTAAAAAAGAAGCCTAATTATATGCAAACTGCATTTACTGTTATATTTTTTGTATTCTCTGAACTTAGCACTTTGATCTCATATTCTGACACAACAACAAGAGCAGTCATTATTATCATTTTTTGTTCAAACGGGAACTTCTTTTGCTAAGCATGGAATTTTTATTTATTTTGCAAACGTTTTGGTGCAGATAGTAAAAAAGGGAAATTACTCTGTAATTAATGCAAGGGGACTTAATTTATCACAAGTGAGTCTTGAAGGCCTTGCCTCTCTTGTTGGTGTCACGAACTAGACCGTGTCAAACTTGATAGATGCATCAGTTTGACGTAGTAAACATATCTGACCAACTGGGAGTATAATACAAGCTCCCCATGTCTGATAAGTGCTGCTTTGCTTCCATCTTTTAATGCTTACAGTCTTCATTCTTTTGAAAACATCCTCATTAACCCAGGATCAGAATCATTGCCTCAATCATGAAATAGCTTGTTGAATACATTGTTGTTTTACAGAGAGGTGAGGTGTTAGCGTTGACCATGGTTATTGGAAGCTGGGTAGGAGCGGGGATTGGGAGGTTAAAAATCTTCAGGCTGCTCAAACTGTGTAGGTCAAGTCGCAGAGATGTATATCAACTGTTATGGTCCATTCTATAATTATCTTTACTTGGTTGAAAGGTTTTGAAAAAAGAAAACACAACATCAACAACAACAAAAAAACAACACAAAAAACGTCATTGAGGATAAGATGCTCAAGCACTGTAAAAATGCTGGAGATATTTTTTTTTTTTTTTTTTTTTTTTAGTTTTGGTTTTGGTTTTTGACTAATTGCTTTTTCTGTTACATCAGTGGTTTAGCAAACTGTGATGTAGCAAACTGGAAAGTGGTGTTGATAAACAGCCCATTGTCAAATTGAACTGTCAGTCGCATTTACCACTTGAAGGGGGATTCACAAGTCACTTTAAATGCCCCCCCCAAGTGTTCTGACATGCTACATCTTTTTTTGTTTGTTTGCTATTATTGTTGTTAAAGAAGAAGAGGAGATACTTGCAGTGGCAATTGAGCAGTGTGTAGTGGGGTGGAGGGGGCGGAGTATGGTGATGAATTGTGTGAATTTTTCTTGCAACACTTTGAACCGGTTCCTTTGATTTGTGTATAATTTATTGATTGAAACTGATTGTAATTAAAAAAAAACAAAAAAAAACGACTTTCATAATGATGCGAGGCGTTGAATTCATGTCTTTGTTTCGTTTTGTTTTGTAATTTATCGTGCGTATTCAAGTTACTGTACGAAATTGTTATAATCTTGCTCAGGTTGTTACGGTGAAAGCAAGTTGAACATGTGGAAGTGGAAAGGAGAAGGAGTGGTCAGGAGGAAGTGTGCACTGGCTAAAGCAGCACTGATTTCTCAGTATTTGTCTTTTACTACCCTCCAAAGATCACAGCGGAATCTTCGTCTTGGTGGTCTGTCCTGTCGTAGTCCAGAGATGATGCGGTCTGTGTTGTCGATGATCATAATGGGAGCACGACCGGCTCCCCTCCCCTCCCCTCCCCCCTCCCTCATTAGCCCTCCTGCCCCCTCCCCCTTTAGCCCTCCCCCATTAGCCCTCCCCCATTAACCATCCCCTATTAGCCCTCCCCCATTAACCATCCCCCTCCCCCATTAGCCCTCCCCCTCCCCCATTAGCCCTCCCCCTTTAGCCCTCCCCCATTAGCCCTCCCCCATTAACCATCCCCCATTAGCCCTCCCCCATTAGCCCTCCCCCTCCCCCTTTAGCCCTCCCCCATTAGCCCTCCCCCTCCCCCATTAGCCCTCCCCCTCCCCCTTTAGCCCTCCCCCATTAGCCCTCCCCATCCCCCATTAGCCCTCCCCATCCCCCATTAGCCCTCCCCCATTAGCCCTCCCCATCCCCCATTAGCCCTCCCCCATTAGCCCTCCCCATCCCCCATTAGCCCTCCCCCATTAGCCCTCCCCCATTAGCCCTCCCCATCCCCCATTAGCCCTCTCTGTCTCTGTGGACAGAAGGAACCTGGAGCCAGCAGCACTGGGAAGTGTTATGTGTGGAGACCCCTTCTGCAGATTAGCAACAAGTTCACCTTCGTACTGAATGTGAAATTTAGGCTGAGTGCCTTGCCAGAGTTTTCCTCTTTTTTTCTTTTTTTTTTTTCTTTTTTTTTTTTTCTTCTGTGTGTATGTTATGCTTGTTTACCTTTCAGAATGGATTATTTAACAGATTTTTGCCAGGAATTTTTTTTCTTTCTTCTTTTTTGTGTGTGTGTGTATTTAAGTGTTTGTTTACCTTTCTACAGAGTTTGCCAGGAACAGTTAACCCTCTTGTTGTTGTTAGTTCTTTTTTTATGTGTAATCCTGACCATATTTTGTGTTTTATCCCTGAGCTAAAAAAAAAAAAAAAGACGGTTCGATTCATGACTGTTTTTGTTAAGTTGCTTCGAGCATATCATGTTGTTTTTTTTAGAGTTTTGTTGCGTCACTGTCAGCTGATGGAAAAGAGAGTATAGAGTTTTGGTTTTTTTGTTTGTTGTTGTTGTTGTGTGTGTGTGTGTGTGTGTTGGAATTTAGCAGGAAAAGTAACTGACTTGACAAAAAAATAGTTTTGACCCATGACAGTTTTTGTTGAGTGGCTTCCAGCATATCCTGCAGTGTTTTCGTGTTTTGTTTTATCACCGTTAGCTGAAGAAAATGAGAGTAAAAGAGTTTATTTATCAGGAAAAGTAAGCGACCTGACAGAACCAAAACGTGTGAGGTTTGTGTTGTATTGTTAACGTGTGCAGTGCTGTGCAGCATGACCTTTTCAGGACCTTCACCTTTGACTGAACTCAGGTGTTTGGAATCTTCCGTGGTGTGTGGAATCAGAGTGGGACAAAGGAATACTTTGAAGAATGTGGTAACTGTTATATGAGTGAACGAAATGAAGGAGCGGTTACGAGCAGTTTTATGGGTGAATTAGATTAAGGAAGTGTCAGGTCAGTGAGTGAATTAGTTGCAGTTTCATGTTTGAAGTAATACGTTTTATTTGTGAATGAAGTAACAGTTTGTTTTTTTGTGTGTGTGAATGGAGTTGCAGTTTTATGAGTGATTGAAATGAATGATGTAGCAGTTTTATGTGTGAATGAAGTAGCAGTTTAATGTTTGACTGAAGTTGCAGTTTTATGTGTCAGTGAATTAGCAGTTATCTGTGGTGTGAATGAAATATTGATTTTCAGCCCACAGTTTGGAAAGAGAGGGAGGAGAACTGTGGTGTGAATGAAATATCGATTTTCAGCTGACAGTTTGGAAAGAGAGGGAGGAGAAGCACAGAGAAGAGGACGAAATGTTGGCTGTTAACCCTTTGACTGCTGAACCCTGGTGACATCAGGTCACTGTTGTTTATCACCCATGTCACTGATTGAGCAGTAATGCCATCCCAAGAGCAGGAAGTCCGAATAAAATATGGTGACTGACGTCCTGACTTGTAAACTCTTGTGTTACCTCAGTGAGGTGGCAGCCCTTCACTGACATCCTGACTTGTAAGCTCTGTCTTATCTCAGTGAGGTGACAGCCCTTCACTGACATCCTGACTTGTAAGCTGTCTTACCTCAATGGGGTGACAGCCCTTCACTGACATCCTGACCTGTAAGCTCTGTCTTATCCCAGTGGGGTGACAGCCCTTCACTGACATCCTGACCTGTAAGCTCTGTCTTACCTCAGTGAGGTGACAGCCATTCACTGACATCCTGACCTGTAAACTCTTGTCTTATCTCAGTGAGGTGGCAGCCCTTCACTGACATCCTGACCTGTAAGCTGTCTTATCTCAGTGAGGTGGCAGCCCTTCACTGACGTCCTGACCTGTAAGCTCTGTCTTATCTCAGTGAGGTGGCAGCCCTTCACTGACATCCTGACCTGTAAGCTCTGTCTTATCTCAGTGAGGTGGCAGCCCTTCACTGACGTCCTGACCTGTAAGCTCTGTCTTACCTCAGTGAGGTGACAGCCCTTCACTGACATCCTGACCTGTAAGCTGTCTTATCTCAGTGAGATGACAGCCCTTCACTGACATCCTGACCTGTAAGCTCTGTCTTACGTCATTGGGGTGGCAGCCCTTCACTGACATCCTGACCTGTAAGCTCTGTCTTATCTCAGTGAGGTGGCAGCCCTTCACTGACGTCCTGACCTGTAAGCTGTCTTATCTCAGTGAGGTGGCAGCCCTTCACTGACATCCTGACCTGTAAGCTCTTGTCTTATCTCAGTGTGGTGACAGCCCTTCACTGACATCCTGACCTGTAAGCTGTCTTATCTCAGTGAGGTGGCAGCCCTTCACTGACATCCTGACCTGTAAGCTCTGTCTGATCACAGTGAGGTGACAGCCCTTCACTGACATCCTGACCTGTAAGCTCTGTCTTATCTCAGTGAGGTGACAGCCCTTCACTGACATCCTGACCTGTAAGCTCTGTCTTATCTCAGTGTGGTGACAGCCCTTCACTAACCTAGCAGCAGTCGAGGGGATTAACAGAAACGGGAGGGTTATCGTGGAGAAGGTGTTTAGGGCAGTGGGGGTGGGGGGATGAGGTGAACTGATTAGGTCAAAGATTAATCGTCATATTTTTGTGAAACCAACACTTTGAAAGTTTGATCAATGTACACATTAATTATTCCTGACTAAAAATAGTGTGGCCCCATTGTTGTCTTGAATTACATTAAGTGTTTGTTTGTAATTGTTGTTGTGGAGTCAGAGTGACTCTTTTCAGTTTATTTTCTTTTGTCTGCTCAAAGGCAGTATTCTCAGATATTCATTTTGAATTGTGATATTGGAACAAACAAAGAATATAGCACTGTATATATTGACTTTCTCTGTTGCCTGTATTGTTGAAAAACATACACATGTTGGATCAGGAATGTATCTGTTAAATGCCTGGTGTAGTAATTTGAATTGATTCTTTTTATGTCAGACACACAAATTAATTATTTTGTCAAATATAATGTCAAGCGCGGTAATTTATTCTTTGAGGTTAGGGTGGAAGGTGGTGTGATGGAGGAAAGGAAATGAGAAATTCTGTTGTGCCAAAACAGTCATAGCTTTGATTTTCAGAGACAGGAACGATTTCAAGGGGTTTGACGACTCGACGGGTGCAGTAGCCGAGTGGTTAAAGCGTTGGACTGTCAATCTGAGGGTCCCGGGTTCGAATCACGGTGACGGCGCCTGGTGGGTAAAGGGTGGAGATTTTTACGATCTCCCAGGTCAACATATGTGCAGACCTGCTAGTGCCTGAACCCCCTTCGTGTGTATATGCAAGCAGAACATCAAATACGCACGTTAAAGATCCTGTAATCCATGTCAGCGTTCAGTGGGTTATGGAAACAAGAACATACCCAGCATGCACACCCCCAAAAACGGAGTACGGCTGCCTACATGGCAGGGTAAAAACAGTCACACACGTAAAAGCCAACTCGTGTGCATGCGAGTGAACGCAGAAGAAGAAGACAAGCGACTCGGTATGTAGCAGTTGCTGCAACAGTCAGTAGGAAGCTGTGTGCAGCTATTCCTGGTCATGTGGAACTGGAACTGGAACTTGTTAGACGTTTGAGGCCTGGTTAGGCCTGTTCATCATTGTGTAGGCTGGAAAAAAAAAATCAGTTTTGGTGGCATGCGTGGACTACCTATGTGTAGCATAACTGGATTTTACAGTGAGAGTAGGGTGGTTCAGTGTGCATCAAGTCTTTTCTGAAAGATCGAAACTGTTGGTGTCGTTATGACTGTCTTGGAAACTATTCCATGAGTTGACAACTCGTTCTGTGAAGAAGGAGCTTTGTACGTTCAGTCTACAGTGGGATTTGCTCAGCTTCAGACTATTCCCCATGACTTCCCTACTGTTGGAGCATGCCATCTCAGGTCCCAGAGTCTTGTAAATACCATGAATCAACTTAAATCAGTCATATCGCCGCGTTTCTGTCGATGCTGAAGGCTGGGCAGTTCCAGGATTTCCAGTTTCTCTGAATATGGCTTGTTCTTCAAGGAGGCAATGAGTTTCATTGTTGGACGTTGAAATCTTGTGTATTGTAATTGATTGTATTACTCTTTCGTCACAACAGATTTCTCTGAAATTCAGGCTGCTGTCCTGAAAGAGAGTGTGTCACCACAGCACAGCATCATCCTTTGTCGTTGGTTTCTTCTGTCAGTGTAAGTTGATGTCTGTGTGATCAGGAAAATGGATTTCTTTGGGGTTTTTTCAAGAGTGGTTGTGTTCAGGCTTGTTGCTCATGGTGTTGACAGGCATACCGTCAGTCCAGTTCTGACGATGAATGACGTGGTTTTCTCCTGTCCTTAGTGTCTGCCATACAGTCTGATTGTGAATGGAGTGTCAACAGGCCACACCGTCAGTCCAGTTCTGACAATGAATGACGTGGTTTTCTCCTGTCCTTAGTGTCTGCCATACAGTTGTGATTGTGAATGGAGTGTCAACAGGCTACACGTCTTGTCTTGCCTGTTGAAAAAGTTGGAAGTTGAAAAGTTCAGTGGAAATGTATAAATCCTACTTTTCCTTGCTTTCTCAAAACACCAGCTTCATATAATGACAAAAGCTGTAGTTGTCATAGGATGTAAGATAGTCATATTCATGTCTGACTAAGACCATCAAATCAGCAGTGGAAGCAACTGCTGTTCCGACTTACTGGGCTGGAATTTGATTATAGTGGTAGAGTGTCTGGCCCACTTTCTGGCCAAGAGGGCTTTCGGACATTTGGTGTTGGGATGGTTCCCAAAGGCAAAGTAGCCCGCAAGGCTGCAATCAACACCAAAGAGCCAGTGAAATCTTGACTCCTAGTTGGAGAGTCATAGCCCTTGACAAAAGACTGAGCTGTAAATGACTTCCCAATGCAGTGGAGAAACCATTGATCATACAGCTCTCACTGTGCTGTTGGGCCAACTGGTAGCTTATGTTAGTCTGTGATTTAAGGCCAGCGTTGCAATGTGGCAAATATCCTACCTCAGTCTGGCTCTACTGTAAGCTTTCACCGATCTCCGATATAAGGCGAGCTTTGCAATACAGCAGACATGCTGCCTCAGTCTCTGTCACTGCCAGTGTCAAGGAGCTAGTCAGTGTGATGACAAAAGGTGTATGATGTTATGCAGAACTGAAGACTATGTTGCAATATGATTTAGATCAGTACATGAGACAGCAACTCCTTAAAATGAATAGTGATGTTATGCAGAACTGAAGACTATGTTGCAATATGGTTTAGATCAGTACATAAGATAGCAACTCCTTAAAATGAATAGTGATGTTATGCAGAACTGAAGACTATGTTGCAATATGGTTTAGATCAGTACATGAGATAGCAACTCCTTAAAATGAATAGTGATGTTATGCAGAACTGAAGACTATGTTGCAATATGATTTAGATCAGTACATAAGATAGCAACTCCTTAAAATGAATAGTGATTTTATGCAGAACTGAAGACTATGTTGCAATATGGTTTAGATCAGTACATAAGATAGCAACTCCATAAAATGAATAGTGATGTTATGCAGAACTGAAGACTATGTTGCAATATGGTTTAGATCAGTACATGAGATAGCAACTCCTTAAAATGAATAGTGATGTTATGCAGAACTGAAGACTATGTTGCAATATGGTTTAGATCAGTACATGAGACAGCAACTCCGTAAAATGAATAGTGATGTTAGGCAGATCTGAAGACTATGTTGCAATATGGTTTAGATCAGTACATAAGATAGCAACTCCTTAAAATGAATAGTGATTTTATGCAGAACTGAAGACTATGTTGCAATATGGTTTAGATCAGTACATAAGATAGCAACTCCTTAAAATGAATAGTGATGTTAGGCAGATCTGAAGACTATGTTGCAATATGGTTTAGATCAGTACATAAGATAGCAACTCCTTAAAATGAAGTGATGTTATGCACAACCGAAGACTTTGGGGCTAAAAAATGTAGATTAGTATGTGAGGTAGCAATACATGAAATAAATAGAAAAGCAGTACCAAATGCTTTTTATATTGTGAGTCGCTCCTGGATCTGCAGTGATGCCACTAGTCAGTAGGCCGACATAAAGAACAGGGCAGCACACCCAGCCACCTAAATAAATGTAGAAATAAAACCTCGTCATACAGCCAGACATCCAAGCCATGTGTGTGTTCACTGATGCCTTTTTACCTTCAGGGACTGTCCAGCAGTACAGGGCAATGAAGTCACAGCTATCAATGAGAGATAAGAGCACGTGTCCTGTCTGGAAGATGCTTCCACTGGTTTCAGTTATCCATCTTCCCACACCATGTCACAGTCAAACAGGAGATAAGCAGTTAATCCCTAGAGTGCTGTGAAATAAGGTCAGTGTTGTATTTGAAGTGCTGTTTCTTTTTTTTTTTCTGTACATTTAAGAGGTGTGATTGATTTATCTGACCAAAAGTGATGTGTTCTCAAGAGGAAGATGTTGAAATGAAGAATGGTGAGTGATATTCAGATCTACAAAGCTCTGTCTTACCTCAGCCATGTGGCAGCCCTCCACTGACAATCACACTTGTCGAAAGCAGTAAAAGGGTTAAGGAGATATGAAAATTGTGTGTACGTGTTTCTTGGTTGATGTTAACTTTAAAGCTTTTCGTTTTGATTGATTCATTAAATCTGTTTACATGATGCCTGGGTTTTTTTTGTTCTTATTTTTCTACCTTTAAAAACCTAGATTATTATATATCAAGAGTAAGTTTGCAATGTGTTACACAAGGAAAACGAGAAAGCTTGAAACAGTATTTTAAAAAATCACCGACACAGACATCCACTCATGTTCACTGTTATCAGCCAGTTAATTGGTAGGCAAGCTGTGACAGTTCTGTGAGTTGCTGTGTCATACTGTGTGATCACTTGTACGTCAGGCCAAGTCATTGAATACCCTGTGTGCGAATCTGTGCAGCAAAGATATTGTGCTGCTTTGAACATCAAGGATATTTGAAGGAGACTACTTTTTCTTTTCTTTTCTGAGTCAGTTATCAATAGCGTCTGAATGTGGACAGAATTAATATTATGTGGAGGCGAAATAAAAGCAAAATTTTGTTTGTTTTTCTGTTGTTGTTGGTACTCAAGCTGTTAAAGCAGGTTGCTGTTTTTCTCCCCCCCGTTTCTGTTCTGCCAACCGTCCTATTGACCAATGTGTTTAACATTTGCTGGTCATGTGTGTGTGTGTCAGTGTCCATGCTTACAAGTACATGTATGAACTTGATGCTTGTATGTTTCAGTTATAAAGAATAGTCCTTTTATTTCTACTCTCAAATTTTCACCCACAGGGTTCCATCAGGAGAGCATCTCTCTCTGTTTTTTTGTTTTTGTTTTTCTAACCTACATATTCAGTTGTCTATCAGACTTGGGAGACAACCTCTCAATTTTCTCCCCAGTAAGTCAAATGCACGTGTCACAGTTCTAATGTCTTGCAGCTGCTGCAGGTAATGTCACTGGAAATGGAAAGACATCAAATCATTTTTAGTATCGCCCCGCTGACCACAAAAGGGTCATTACAGGCTTGGGAAATCAAGCCCTACTGATATCATTGAAAACAGTTTTCTATTGTTCATGACGCATGAAATTATTTAGCTTGAAAATATATGTACTGCACGAATGAAAAAACATTTTCCTTTTCACTTTGAACTCAAATGCATGAAACTCTAACAAAGTTTGCTGTTCAGTTCTAAACACCACTTCATACTACTATACATTAACACCAATGCACACTTCCAATGGCAGTCTTTTTTTCCTGGAGAGGGGTGGTGGAGTGGATATATTTCTACCTAAAGATGGGAGCAATTCGTCTTGGAAAGCAACACCCAGTTCTATTTTAACAAACACTCATCAATGGGATTTTTTTTTTTTTTTTTGCCTGCAGCATTCTTCTGTCCATCTACACCTGTGTGATAATGCAGTTGGTCATGACTATAACGGACACTGAAGTGTGTTTGCAGTGTTTCTGTTTGGACTGCACCCACTCAGGCCTCTGATCAACAAGGGATCTGACTTAGCCCGGAGTCCTGAACAGTGCTGCAAGGCTGAGGCACATCAGTGGTAATGATTTCACTTCCAACTGATGAGGTTATAAGCTGAACGCTGGATCATGTGTGTAAAACATGGCACTGAAAACAGTTGATATTTGTATCAAAGATACCACATGCACGCACACACGATACACAAATGAATCGAGAGAAAGTACGAAAGTTCTTCATTTATTTCTGTTATTTTACTTCTTTTTTTTTTTTTAATATAGCATTTTTTTTTTTAATTATTAAACTGAATACAGTGTGAACAGACAGGTTCAGGTGACAGAAGCAGACTGATGAATGTTTAGCATGGCAATGGTATCTTCATTCTGCAACCTGTTGCAGTGTGCCCCCAGTCACCAGCCCTCCCAAAACCTTCCCCGTCGTACATCCCCGGTCCCCACAGCTGACAGGCACTGTGTGAGGGGGGGGTGTAATGCCAGCACTCACTTGCTGGCCAGTTTTGGGTGTCCACACTTCAAACATTCCACAGCGAATCACACCTGAAGCCCCCAAATGGGTGATTAACGCTAGGACAAGCATCTCTACATGAAGATCTCTACATGAAGGGAACCTGGTTACTGATTGGTTTATTGATATTTTATCCCGCTAGTGTGGTTGGTCAACTTACAAAAGAGTACCAACACAGTAATACACTTGTCACTGCACTAACTACTGAAATACTACTCCCTCTTGTTCTGATCATATCGGGGTAACGTAAAAGATACCACTGACAAAATAATGTACAGATGAATAATTTTTCAGACTCCAACCCCCGACTAAATGCTGTCTCCAAATCAGAATTTCCTGTCTGAAGAAAAGAGTATTTCAACAGGCTTTCCACAACTGCCAGCACGGATGCAACCACAACCACCAAGTGTTATCAATGATAACACAACATACTGATACATCCATGATAATCACAAACATACCAGCACTGGCTCTAGATGTCTGTTAACATCAACATCATAACAAGCAACGGCAATGTAAATGTGACCTCGACACTCCTGTGAACAAAATCCACCAGGCAGTTTCCATCGTATTTAGGTTCAAGATCCTGTAGTCTTTTAATGCCATTGAGGCAGTGAATTCCTGTCCACTGTGTCCAGGGCTAGGCACAGGAAGGCAGTGAATTCCTATCCACTGTGTCCAGGGCTCGGCACAGGAAGGCAGTGACTTCACATCCACTGTGTCTGGGGCTAGGCACAGGAAGGTAGGATCCAATCCTCTCCTTGCACCGTTTTAACCTTCCCTGACCGAAGTCGGGTACCAACCCATTCACAACTGGGGTGGGGTGGGGAAAACTGAAGGAATGTGCCTTTCCCAGGGACACAGGACCTCAGACCTCCATGACTGCTGAACGCCTTTCCCAGGGACACAGGACCTCAGACCTCCATGACTGCTGAACGCCTTTCCCAGGGACACAGGACCTCAGACCCCAATGACTGCTGAACGCCTTTCCCAGGGACACAGGACCTCAGACCCCAATGACTGCTGAACGCCTTTCCCAGGGACACAGGACCTCAGACCTCGATGACTGCTGAACGCCTTTTCCAGGGACACAGGACCTCAGACCCCAATGACTGCTGAACGCCTTTCCCAGGGACACAGGACCTCAGACCTCGATGACTGCTGAACGCCTTTCCCAGGGACACAGGACCTCAGACCCCGATGACTGCTGAACGCCTTTCCCAGGGACACAGGACCTCAGACCTCGATGACTGCTGAACGCCTTTCCCAGGGACACAGGACCTCAGACCCCAATGACTGCTGAACGCCTTTCCCAGGGACACAGGACCTCCATGACTGCTGAACGCCTTTCCCAGGGACACAGGACCTCAGACCCCAATGACTGCTGAACGCCTTTCCCAGGGACACAGGACCTCAATGACTGCTGAACACCTTTCCCAAGGACACAGGACCTCAGATCTCGATGACTGCTGAACGCCTTTCCCAGGGACACAGGACCTCAGACCTCGATGACTGCTGAACACCTTTCCCAAGGACACAGGACCTCAGATCTCGATGACTGCTGAACGCCTTTCCCAGGGACACAGGACCTCAGACCTCGATGACTGCTGAACGCCTTTTCCAGGGACACAGGACCTCAGATCTCGATGACTGCTGAACACTGGATCAGAAACATGCCTGATCCATTCCGTCACACTGCCTCATGGCAGTCAGGATCCTGTGAACCTGTTGTACAGTATGAACCGATCACCATGCCAAGTACAGCAGACTGCCCGTTGACATCAACAAATGGCTGGCTGACGCTGAACCCAACACTTTATGTTCAATGCACACTGACAGAACAACCGAAAACCCCATTAAGTTTTTGTTTCAAGGTGGTAGAGCATGTGGACAGAGCCATTCATGTTAAACCACATCTGCTGTAGCCTGCAGGAAAAAAAAATCAGCTGTCCCATAGTCATCAGCCCACTGATTAAAAAAAAAACAAAAAACACCACCATGAGCTGTTCAGTCCAACAAAATTGAATATTTAGTTCTTTATGGCAGCAGATGTGCGTGTTCTGGATGAGTCGAGAGGAAAACCAGTTAATCTTTATACAGCGGATGTGTGTGTTCTGGAGGAGTTCAAAATGAAGCCAGGCATTGTGATCCAGTGAGCGGCTTGAAGGTTCACAGAGGGAAAGATGACACATATCCTGCTTTCACACAAAGCAAATACAAACATTCTATTACCTACTCAAATACAGAAATTACATAAAATAAAACTGATTGTGGCATGCTGAATGTGTTACATATGCAAGTGCAACTGTCAATATATTCACATTTTTTGGACCATTTCAGATTTCCTTATCTGTCAACTCTGCACTCCTGACAAGCTTTCCATAGCAGTATTCACACGGCCCCTGTCTGTATAATGCCTCAATTCTTTTTGCCACAATAATTCCTGAACAGTTGCCATGTTCATAGCAACAACTGTCCTCCATGTAGCCTCTCCACTGGGTGCTGCTCCTCAATGTCTTCCTGCCTCCCCCGCACGCACACACACCCCCCCCTTCAAGCAAAGTCCTTGAAGAGTTCATACTACCAGTGTAAAAGTGGTGAAGGTGAGCAATCAGCTGAAAGTCTGACAGTTTCTGTGCTGAAAAAAGTCCACTGTCACTGATGTGCATACATGCTGACAGCTCCTTGTTGCAGTGAGGTGCACGGAAACTTGTGATCAAACAATGAAGCCAACACGACAATCTCTTCAGCTCATCCACACAACTCTTCACCAGCTGACCACTGACACAGATGTGTGACGGTCAATCATGTCCGACTATACCATCAACAGCAGAGGAGGCAACTGCTGTCCCGAAGTATGAATGCAAGGCAATATGGTTCACAAGAACCTTCAACGGTGATAAAGTCTGTCGTGACAAAGAGTAATACAATGACGATGGATGCTCTGTTTCTATGACAATACATGCCAGGTTAGTCTACAGAGCTCTGAACCAAGGAAAAAATGCCCTTTCAGTTCTATTGTTGCAGCTACCTAAACATAATATCAAAGACTCTACGTTGCCTTCCATGTTTATACAAAGTATAGGATCCCAAATATCAACCTGTTTTGCCCGTCACTTTACGTGATTATGCTTCCAAGGGTCTATGACCCAAACTACACATAAAAAATGTTCACTGTCCACAACGATATTTTTGTCTATCATTTCCTTCCTACGTCCTGCCCAATCAGTTCCTGAAGTCAAAATTTAATACAAAACTTTCTGAGAATCTGTGATGTCTACTGAGTAATGAAAACCATCTAAAAATTCAAAGTCTACAGTGATGATCTCATGACCAAAGCCATCTCATCTGCACTCCTTGATCAAATTATACAATCCAAGTTATGCAATCAGTACAGACAGGATATAAGAATTGTCAAAAGTCCTGTATTCCAGGAACACAATCAAAATATCAGTTAAAATAAAACACAAAAAAACCAAAGTATATATAAAAATTATGTTTCAATCTCAGAGACAGAAATAGAAGAGATTATTATGGCCAAATGGGCACATATATACCAGAAGATTTTTTTTTAAATTATACCTTTTGTTTCAATCTGAGAGACAGAAAGAGAGAGGTGCAATTATACATGGCCAAATAAGTATATCAGAAGGAAATGCCATTTTATGACTTTTTTTTTTTTTTTAAATTTCAATCTCAGAGACAGAAAGAGAGAGATGCAATTATACATGACCAAATAAGTACATGTATATCAGAAGGAAATACCATTTTATGACACTTTTTATTTCAATCTCAAAGAGAAAGTGACAGATGCAACTATCTACAGCCAAACAGGTCTATATTATATATCAGATGGAAATGTTCTTTATATATATATATATATATATATATTATTAAACACTTTATTTCAATGTCAGAGAGAGGTGCGATCAGCTATGGCCAGATTGGCACAATGCACTGTGTATATCAGAAGGCAATGTTATTTTCCATGACACTTTTTTATTTCAATCTCAAAGACAGAGAGAGAAGTACACACACCTATGGCCTTCAGGTGTTGTGTCCATCAGCTGGACATACCACTGGTGTGGGTACAGGAGAGGAGATAGTGAGTAGCGTTAATCAGCTTTCACACTGGGTGGCTCCTAACCTCTCAAACCACCCACTGACTGCTATGCAGGCAATTGTCAAGCACAAAAAAAATCAGGCTGTTCCTATCATAACAACCAATACAAAACGTTTTCATTGTACACACAGACTGGTATCTTTCAAACTCTGCAGCACCAAAATGAGTCATCTTTGCTGCAAGTTAAAAAAAAAAAAAAAAAAGGCATGTGACCACAAAGTATATATTATATGTAAGGAAATTGTATTAAAAATTTTGAAAAAAAAGAAGTTTTCTGAAACTGAAGAAAACAAAATGCAATGTTTGTTTTTTTCTCAAGTACAGGGTCATACAAGTAACTGACAGCACAGATAATTATTGTTCATTTTAATTAGTCTTGCAACTACAATCTGCAAAAAACCAAACAAACCAAGTGTTAATACTGAAGCACTTTTAAACACTGCACTCAACTCAAATTGCAAGAGGTTAGAGAGGTGAGGAATCAAGTCAGCAATAACCAACTGCTAATACTGCTTTTCTGTGGTCAGCTGCCAAACCTGACACAACTAGGCCTTCCCTTACACTAATGTAATGCTCTTCAAAAAGGTGCTGTACAAAAGATATTGTGCGCAAACTGCAAAGCATTTAACTACCAGTCCTAAATTTATAAGTGCCCAAGTAGGAATAACAACTGGGTGACCATACGAACCAAAGCCCAAGGGCAGTCTTGAGGGGCATGGGTTCAAGGCTTTCGTACATTAATAAATCTGCAACGGCGATGACGCAACTGCCACCAGTTCGTCTTGTGCCCCTGTTACTTTTAATGGTCAGAAACGGACAATTCATGGACGTTTCATGGTCAAAAGCGGACAATTCACAGTGCCAAGAGGGTAGACCTGAGGACCCTGGCCAACATTCACACCTTCAAGAAGTCTGTCACATGAAACACAATGACTGAAATGGGCCCCATCCAATTCTTCCATGTGGTTTTTCTTGTTCCTCCATTTGTCTTCATGTCTGCCTGTACCTATGGATCTATACAAAAACACAGCAATACTCTTCCGCAAACTTCCCAAACAATTCTCCATTTCAACTACTGTCTGAGGAGCTGAGCATGCACACCATCCACTCTCATCAATAGCAAAATAGGTTTTACCTGCAAAGAGAGATTTCTCTTCACCAGACCTGCAAGAAACCTCAGCCACTAGGGTCTCACTTTCCATCAGGGGACAGTCCTCAGACTACATTTCCAAGCAGCTATTTTGAAGATACCAGTAATCTCTTTCTTCCTGTTGAAGCACAACAAAATCACAAAGCAAGTTTCATACTTCCATTAACTCACATATGTTTATCTCATGTATGTTTGCATGTGTGAATGTGCTGTGATTGTGCATGTGTTGTCAGAGTAAATGTCGCAAGTATATAGAGTGTGTTGTAGCCCAGTCATATTCATATTCCAAGTATTTCTATATTATCTGAATATTCCACCATAACTCTGAGTAAATCAAATTCATATTGACCTAAAACTTCCATTTGATGGCAGAATTTCTAATCACTTCCCCATCTACAAATAGGTTTTTTTTCTGATTTCCATGTCAAAACATCTAATTCAAAAGAAAGGTCTACAAACTGAAACATGAAAATGACCAAGCATAGCCAAATTATCTCCTGTGCAGCGTGTTTTATTGAAAGCATTGAGTTTATCTCCTGTGCAGACCAAGTAGTGTTATATTAAAGCATTGCAAATTAATATTCTGTGCCATGTTTTCAGTCCGAGTTCTAACCCGAATGTTTCAAACAGTGACGACGACCATCACCATGCTTGGATACCAAACTGGGAGTGAAGCCATCATCGACAGATGAAACGTACACCAGAGAACCCAACGACCAACGCCCACATCACAAGCCACTCCCCCTGTCGTGGACTCCACATCGGCGCGCTCAGCATGTCACACACGGAAGATCTCAGAATCAATGATCCACTATATACAGAAAGCATCACACAGCCCCTCCATTCTTTCTGATAACCCAATCTGGGACAAGGCCCCTCTTCAGCACTTCACCCATTCACTTCACCCACTGTTCAGACTACCACCCAATGTACACATCTACACTCCCACATACCATGCACTTATCGACGTGAGGCAAACTTCCATACTAAAACACAGTGTGTATTTTGTACTGACTGAGGCAAACACACAACTTAGTTACACACACAGACAGCATGTATTTTATATCAACTGAGGGTAAACACGCGCATTTACAGTCACACACACACACAGCGCATGATTTTAATGTCCACTAAATACATTTTTAGCATTACTCATCCACATGCTCCAAGCAAAACAGTCCCAATGATAACTTCACAGATGCAACTATCCAAACAAAAACAGCACTTGCACACTCTTCCAGCACTCGAATGGAGCTGACTGCACACCATCCAGATTTGTCTCATGACAAACATTCCACACACGCAGCCAAGCCAGCCCAGAGCATGAAGCAATGGAATCCACGCCTGGGTCTGACAGTCAGTCAGCCAGTCCACACCCGTGCACAACAAAGCTCTTTGTTCCGAGGACACAGGTAGACCACCAGCATCACGGGAGGGAGGGGGGGGGGGACAACAACACACACACACACACAGGGATGAAACACAAGGGTAGACATGACATCAATACAGAATAAATAGTCTGATACTAATCATGATGATCCATCAAAAATTACTCATCAATCAAAGATTATAATTGTAAAAAAAAAAAAGATTAGGTCACTCCTAATCAAAACTTCAACTCTTAGGCATTGGGAAAATAAAAATAACTGATTATATCATTTCAATAAAGTTTTCAAGTAAAGGTGGTGAGGGAGTTGGGGGGGGGGGGGGGGGGGGGTTAAATATAAGCAAAAAGAGAGAGAGAGAGAGACTGAAGGTGAGGGTGAGAAAGGGAGGGAGAGATAATGATGACAATGCTGGTGAAGATGATGATGATGATGACGATGATGACAAACAACGATGATAATGGTGACCGTCTCAGTCTGTCTTTTTCTCAGCAGGCGGTTTCTTCTCGTCCCCCCCTTCGTCCTCAGTGTCTGTGTAGTCGGCAGGCTGCTCCCCGGGCTTCAGCAACTTCCCCACGTACACATATTTCTCTGCAATAACAACAATATTAATTAAGAAATATGATAATAACGTACATTTCTATCGCACCCTTTCTCTCTACAAGCTCAGAGCGCTTTACATCAAAGAATACGTTACAAATTACATGAACCTCTCTGAACCTATCTCCCCCCCCCCTCCCCACCCACACACACCCCCAACACCTCTTACATGCAAAGTGAGCTGGCAGGCAGGGGCTGTAATTGTACAAATTACAAAATTACTTAGAAACCAAAAGTGCTTTCAGACAGGTTTTGGAAAGCCTGAGTTTCTATACTGTATAATGAAGAGAAAAAGACGGACTTCCGTGAACTACCTTGCAAACCTTGTCTCGCATAAAAGTTGGGAGCTGGGCTTTTAGTTTTACTTGGTACTCAACCCTTTGCAGGAGCCCATTCCCTTACGCAGATTCCGCCAGACTTGATTTCACAACACAGTACTGCCTGTCCATGAGTAGGCCTGTTTAAAATGGGGCTTTACTACACACTTGATGTTCATATATGAGTATTCTTCACGGTTTCACATAAACAAGAGAGAGACCAGACCTTCTAAACTCATATGGATGTGTTTCTTACTTCATCCAAGACATGAATCATTATAGGAAAAGAAAAAGTACTGTAAACTATATCATCTTGCGAGTTTGCAAGAGGACATTTCTAAAATGCATACTCATGACACTGTTGTGATAATTATGACTTATGGACTTGTAAATGTAATCTTCACTTTTCAAAGCTAATGTGTGTGTGTGTGTGTGTGTGTGTGTGTGTGTGATTGCATTTGTTGTGTGTGTGTGTGTGTGTGTGTGTGTGTGTGACTTTGTTTTCTTTTAAACAAAACACTGTGCACAAAAAAGAAGTTTCGTCATTGTTTATTGGTTGGTTTGTTTTTTCAATAAACTATAAAACATACCTGTAAACTGCATCTCCCACTCCCGCACACTTTCCATCTGCATGGAGTTAAGGTCGCTGAGATCATCATATTCATCTCGCAGTGAGTCTTCATTCAAGGAGAAAGTAGCCAAGGCCCTTGAGGCGTCCCGCCCCGAAAACAAACCATACGGACCCCCTGAAAGAGGACGACAGCAGACGTTGACAGATAAAAGAAGTGATTGTTAATCTACTAAAATGGGGGGTATTACACTCCTAGACTGATTAATTGATTAACAAAGTCCACAATTTGGTGTCATATATACTGTGCCATATCAAACTGATGCTTTTAAGTTTCATACGGTACAGTATATGACACCAAATGTAACGTTCCCCCATCCCCATTTTCATGTCTGATGTTATACTTAAGGAAAACACACAAACAATCTGCTGCCACATACACCAAGAAAAGTAATGATGGTGAATGCAAACTTCCCCATCATGTCACACTTCAGGTAAAAAAAACACATTAATAATCTGTAGCACTAACAAGGACTGATGTAAATTTAAGATGATTCAAACATTAGCATGCTTTACATTTGAAGTTACCACACTTAATATATTTTCATGCACTTGGCAGGTCAGGTGTTTTGTACAGTTGTAGTGCCAGAACACTGCTTGGTCAACGGGTGTAGGGCAGAGTTAGTTACCAAAGACATCAAACTATGGTTTGAATAATAGTAGTAGTAGTAGTTCTAGCAGTACAGCAGCTGCAGCCGTGGTAGTAGTAGTATGATATATATGGCCAAGGCAAACTTTAAAGCTAATTAAATAGTCCCTTCTTTGTATTGTAACAAAGGCAAGCTTTAAAGCTAATTAAATAGTCCCTTCTTTGTATTGTAACATACTTTGTTAGAAACTTTGGTCAAGGTTTGACGCTTTATTTTCAAGTTTGTTTATTCATTCATCAAATTGTTGAGAATTTCATTTGCTGATTCTTGACTGAATAGACTGCTTAAGAGTTCAGTGAGAATCTTGGATCTTCTTCTTGCGTATCTTTTACTAAAAATCGCCAGCAATGCCAAAGGCCACCAACATCTACACTAAAGTAGCAAACATGCTATCTTCCATTTTTCTAATTGATAGCCTCCATTGCTACAGCCAACTTCTGTACAATGAAGAGCCATCATATGCACAATAACAAAATATTCATATATGAAAGCAAAAAGTTAAGAAAAGAAACCTGCTGTTTAACAAGTTCTGCTTTCTTCTTCTTCTTCTGCGTTCGTGAGCTGCAACTCCCACATTCACTCGTATACATGTACACGAGTGGGCTTTTACGTGCATGACCGTTTTTACCCCACCATGAAGGCAGCCATACTGTTTTCGGGGGTGTGCATGCTGGGTATGTGCTTGTTTCCATAACCCACCGAACGCTGACATGGATTACAGGATCTTTAACATGCGTATTTGATCTCCTGTTTGCATATACACACGAAGGGGGTTCAGGCACTAGCAGGTCTGCACATATGTTGACCTGGGAGATCGTAAAAATCTCCACCCTTTACCCACCAGGCACCATCACCGTGATTCGAACCCGGGACCCTCAGACTGACAGTCCAACGCTTTAACCACTCGGCTATTGCGCCCGTCGTTCTGCTTTCAATCGCCTTTGTTGCTAGCAGTTTTGGAGAGCCAATCAACTTTGTGAGCACAGACCATGTAATGGGCTTCTATTTGTCATGTAAACATGGAACTCTCCAGCGGTCTATTGCAGTATCAGAAGATGATGCTTGTTTAAGATGGGGTGGCAAATCATTTCATACATCAGAAGTTCTATTACTTAAGAAAACACTTTTTATGAATAATTATCATACTAATTACTTATAACTGAACTTCAGAATGGTTTGCTGTTATATATATATTATTCATACACATGCATTCTATACTTCTTTTTTTGTGTGGGAATGGTACTTTTGATTTTTGATAAGGAGAAATGGGAAAGGGGTAGGGATCTTGTCAAATTACACATCTGCAAAATCATTCAGTTATTCATTGTGTGAATCACTGTCTTACTTCTTCCAATAGCAGGTAACCAGTCGTTTCTTAAAGTATTGGAAGGTGGGGGGGGGGGGGGAGAAAGGAATGTTCAACGTCAGTGGAATATTTAAATGTCCATGGACATCAAGTGCTTCCGAGTTTTGACTGTATGCCTCCTGCCACAAATGGATCCAACGTCTGGAAATTGTTTGGAACAAAAAATCACATGTCATGTACAGTACAACAAAAATTCATGTGTCATGTTCGACATCAGCCCTCCTCTATGACCTTTCACCCCCAATCCCCTCCTCCCCACCCGGCACCTTTCCATCTTGAACTTCCCCATTCCACACAGGCTCTGGACAGATCACATGAGCATGCAGGCAAGAAAGCAGAAGATCAGAGCTTACCTGGTCCATAGAAGCGTTTCCCTTTCGTGACATCGAACACCTTTCCATTAACTGCAATTAAAATGCGTCCGTTCTTTCCTTTGCCGTCGTACTCTCTCAACTGTTCCAATGTGAAGTCTTGTTTCTTCAATGGCGGAAGTTCGGGCTCCTTTGGTTGCGAAGGCTCTGCCCTGCGCCTGCTGGCGATGATTTTGTAGATAAGGAAACCACAGATGCCAAGCAAGGCTAAATTCAAAGGACTTGTAAACAATTCGGTCGCCAGGTTTGAGAAGAAGCCACTTCCCGCCTCATCCGTGCCACTGTAGTCGGCCATTTTCTTTTGGGTTTACTGACGTGTTGTTAAAGGTGAAGGACCATTGGCTGAAGCGATATCCGGTTGACACCGTCAAGTGGGCTGAGAGAACGTTGACCTCAGCTGTTAAACCTGAGAGGACAATATTTATTTAGGAATGGCAGAGTCTTGTGATACAGTTTCTTGCATACCTACTTTAGAACACATTATTTTACATTTTGATGACTTTCATTTCTTCCAAACCAGACTAGACTTAACATGTCAACAGCAAATAGTAGTAATGCACTCAAGTCTTTGAATATTAGTTTCAGTTCAACCAAAGCCGCTAGTATGGCAAGCGATTTTTGTGTGTACTTTGGTTGGTTGACTTGGTTTGATATGTGGTAGGTTTTGTTGTTGTTTTTTAATGGATATAATCTAAGTAGAAATTTCGTTAAAAACAACCTTTAGATCACACGTACGTTTAAATATCTCAGGCTCTCAGTGTCAGTCAAGTCAGTTTCAGTGTCAGTGCTGATCCTCCCCGACACCCCCCCCCCCCCCCTCCCGCACTCTCTCTCTTTCTCTCCGGCTGTCTCTAACCACACACACACACTGATACGGAATGACTCAATTATAAAACTGAAATGCACAAAGCACAGCGGCCACAGGCGGCTTGCCGCGCCGATTCAGACATGCCTGTAACCTCAGTGTGCCAAAGAGTAACACCTAGAATCTTGTGACTGTATGGTGTCGGACAACTTGACCTCAAGAGGCGAAAGCTAAGAGTTCGTCACTGAAACTCAACTTGCCTCTTTACACACGTGTGTGTGTGTGTGTGTGTGTGTGTGTGTGTGTGTGTGACGGCCGGTGTGTGTGTGTGTGTGTGTGTGTGTGTGTGTGTGTGTGTGTGTGTGTGCGCGCGCGCGCGTGCGTGAGAGAGAGAGACTCAGAGAGAGAGAGTTAGTTCTTTCCGGCGGATTTAGAAACTAATTAGACGCAGTCCCGGCGTGTGTAGCGTGTATCAGTGCTGCACTCGGAATTGAGTCGCGACACACGCATGCACCCACCCACGCAGACTGATCACGCGGCACAAGTCCATGCTGACCTAATCATGCTATGCAGCATGTCACTGACTCTGACACACTAAGCTGGCTTACACATGGACTTTTTTCAGTAACTGAATCCCGTCGTCGGAATAAAGCACTCTAAACAAAACACCTCAAGTATGTACTTTCAAAATTATACTGTCAGTATGTGCGCGCACACACTGACGCGCTCACGCGCGCACACACACACACACTTTTGGGAGACTGATGTCACCGTCACTATAAATGACAAAGCTGTCATCAGCAATCTGCTGTCACTGTAAATGACAAAGCTGTCATCAGCAATCTGCTGTCACTGTAAATGACAAAGCTGTCATCAGCAGTCAGTCTGCTGTCACTGTAAATGACAAAGCTGTCATCAGCAGTCTGCTGTCACTGTAAATGACAAAGCTGTCATCAGCAGTCTGCTGTCACTGTAAATGACAAAGCTGTTATCAGCAGTCTGTCTGCTGTCACTGTATAAGACAGTGTTGTCATCAGTTTGTTTGGATCAGGGTGTACATTGTCTGTTTATCAATAATGCCTGTGTGTGTGTGTGTGTGTGGTGTTGTGTGTGTGTGTGTGTGTGTGTGTGTGTGTTACTGAACACAACGGAACTGACTAAAAATGATTACTGAAATAAATCAATCAAGAAGTTAAGATACTTAAACTGAAAGCAAAACACACACACACACACACACACGGAATCTGTGTCTGTAAAGAATACCAAAGCGTGTATCACCGAAACTAACCGGACCATTCTTCGATAAATCGCTCATCAACAGGCATTATAGTTTTCATACACAGGCAACCATCAATACACGCACTAATAAGCCGGCCTCGGTGGCTCGATGAATCGATCATTGGTTTGGTAGAGGTGAACACTCAGCCCCATTTATCACCCATCTGTTGCTCACGGCAACACAAGTTCATGAATGCACATACACACACACACACACCTGTGTGTTGCTCACGCGAAGCAAACAGGCCTAACAGATGCATGCAGTCAGTCGTCACACGCACGCATAATTAGATTTTTGCCACACAGTGACGCATCTTCACGTACTCTGCTCGTCTTCAAATTAATCAACACACCTAAGCCAAATGTACATACATAATGCATATTATGCAAGTGTGCCCTGTTTCTTTTGTTGTTGTTGTTGTTGTTTTGAGAACGCCGACGCAGGCATGCATATACATAATTCGACGGGGAAAAAACACCTGAACACGATTTCTACGCTCTCAGAATCGCCTTTTGGAGTCTCTCTCCGTTTCTGTCTTTTTTGAGGACTTGATGAGAGAGAGAGAGAGAGAGAGAGAGAGAGAGAGAGAGAGAGAGAAGAATAAAAGCACACGAGTGCTAATCTTTTGTCTTTTAAAACAAGTTGTCACCCCCTCTCTCTCTCTGCGTCTCTCTCTCCGTCTCAGTCTCTCTCTCTTTTTCCCTGTCTCTCTCTTATCATCTAAAACAAAGTTGTCACTCTCTCTGTCTCAGTCTCTCTTTTGCCTGCATGTGTGTGTGTGTGTCTGTCTGTCCCTCGATATGTCCATCCCTCTCTCTCTCTGTCCTCCCCCCACCTCCCCCCCCCATCTCTCTCTCTATCTCTCGTTATCAGTGATGACGCTGCTGTAAACCGGTTACCGTCAACACTGATAATTGTATTGACTCGCAAAACAGAAGCAGTAGCAAATCAGATTTATTCCATAGGATTCAGTGACGACCGCTCTATTTCTGGACTGGTTATTGGTGGAGTTATGTCTGGAACACTATGGACTGGTTAGTGATGGAGTCATTGTCTGGAACACTGTGGACTGGTTAGTGATGGAGTCATTGTCTGGAACATTATGGACTGGTTATTGATGGAGTCATTGTCTGGAACATTATGGACTGGTTAGTGATGGAGTCATTGTCTGGAACACTATGGACTGGTTATTGATGGAGTCATTGTCTGGAACACTATGGACTGGTTAGTGATGGAGTCATTGTCTGGAACATTATGGACTGGTTAGTGATGGAGTCATTGTCTGGAACACTATGGACTGGTTAGTGATGGAGTCATGTCTGGAACACTATGGACTGGTTAGTGATGGAGTCATGTCTGGAACACTATGGACTGGTTAGTGATGGAGTCATTGTCTGGAACACTATGGACTGGTTAGTGATGGAGTCATGTCTGGAACACTATGGACTGGTTATTGATGGAGTCATGTCTGGAACACTATGGACTGGTTAGTGATGGAGTCATTGTCTGGAACACTGTGGACTGGTTATTGATGGAGTCATGTCTGGAACACTATGGACTGGTTAGTGATGGAGTCATTGTCTGGAACATTATGGACTGGTTATTGATGGAGTCATTGTCTGGAACACTATGGACTGGTTAGTGATGGAGTCATTGTCTGGAACACTATGGACTGGTTATTGATGGAGTCATGTCTGGAACATTATGGACTGGTTATTGATGGAGTCATGTCTGGAACACTATGGACTGGTTATTGATGGAGTCATGTCTGGAACATTATGGACTGGTTATTGATGGAGTCATGTCTGGAACATTATGGACTGGTTATTGATGGAGTCATGTCTGGAACACTGTGGACTGGTTACTGATGGAGTCATGTCTGGAACACTATGGACTGGTTATTGATGGAGTCATGTCTGGAACACTATGGACTGGTTACTGATGGAGTCATGTCTGGAACACTGTGGACTGATTAGTGATGGAGTCATTGTCTGGAACACTATGGACTGGTTACTGATGGAGTCATGTCTGGAACACTATGGACTGGTTATTGATGGAGTCATGTCTGGAACACTATGGACTGGTTACTGATGGAGTCATGTCTGGAACACTGTGGACTGGTTACTGATGGAGTCATGTCTGGAACACTGTGGACTGGTTATTGATGGAGTCATGTCTGGAACACTATGGACTGGTTAGTGATAGAATCATTGTCTGGAACACTATGGACTGGTTAGTGATAGAATCATTGTCTGGAACACTATGGACTGGTTATTGATGGAGTCATGTCTGGAACATTATGGACTGGTTATTGATGGAGTCATGTCTGGAACATTATGGACTGGTTACTGATGGAGTCATGTCTGGAACATTATGGACTGGTTATTGATGGAGTCATGTCTGGAACATTATGGACTGGTTACTGATGGAGTCATGTCTGGAACACTATGGACTGGTTACTGATGGAGTCATGTCTGGAACAGTATGGACTGGTTAGTGATAGAATCATTGTCTGGAACACTATGGACTGGTTATTGATGGAGTCATTGTCTGGAACACTATGGACTGGTTACTGATGGAGTCATGTCTGGAACACTATGGACTGGTTATTGGTGGAGTCATGTCTGGAACACTATGGACTGGTTATTGATGGAGTCATGTCTGAAACACTGTGGACTGGTTATTGATGGAGTCATGTCTGAAACACTGTGGACTGGTTATTGGTGGAGTTATGTCTGGAACACTATGGACTGGTTAGTGATGGAGTCATGTCTGGAACAGTATGGACTGGTTAGTGATGGAGTCATTGTCTGGAACACTATGGACTGGTTATTGATGGAGTCATGTCTGGAACATTATGGACTGGTTATTGATGGAGTCATGTCTGGAACACTGTGGACTGGTTATTGATGGAGTCATGTCTGGAACAGTATGGACTGGTTATTGATGGAGTCATTGTCTGGAACACTATGGACTGGTTATTGATGGAGTCATGTCTGGAACACTATGGACTGGTTATTGATGGAGTCATTGTCTGGAACACTATGGACTGGTTATTGATGGAGTCATGTCTGGAACACTATGGACTGGTTATTGGTGGAGTTATGTCTGGAACTCTATGGACTGGTTATTGATGGAGTCATGTCTGGAACAGTATGGACTGGTTAGTGATGGAGTCATGTCTGGAACACTGTGGACTGGTTAGTGATGGAGTCATGTCTGGAACAGTATGGACTGGTTAGTGATGGAGTCATGTCTGGAACAGTATGGACTGGTTATTGATGGAGTCATGTCTGGAACAGTATGGACTGGTTATTGATGGAGTCATGTCTGGAACACTGTGGACTGGTTATTGATGGAGTCATGTCTAGAACAGTATGGACTGGTTACTGATGGAGTCATGTCTGGAACACTGTGGACTGGTTACTGATGGAGTCATGTCTGGAACACTGCTAAACATCAGAAGGGACAGAATGTCGACAAAGGACCTCGTTCTTTGGATTCCAGTTACAACTACTATTTCCAATACAGTTTTCTCAAAACTTATATTTGAATAAAGAGACGTTATTAGATGGCAAGAACACACACACACACACACTTACACACACACCCTCCCCCACGCACACATACACACATGTACACAGCAGCTGGTGTGTTTTGTCAAACAAATGGCAGGGAGTTGGGTAGAAGGCCCGGGTTGGAGACTGAGACAGGGTCACTGTAAGTTCAACAGGCGTGCATAAACATAATGACAATTTCATTACAATGACGGTGACAGATACCATCGGTCAGAGCGGAGGGAAAACCAACTAAACAGCTGATATAACAGGTTGTGTGAACTGAGGAGAGATACACCAAAAGCAACACTGGGAGAGAGAGAGAGACAGAGACAGGCAAAGAGAGAGAGACAGAGACACTGAGAGACAGACTGACTGACTGACAGAGACAGAGGGAGAGAGAGAGAGACAGAGAGAGAGAGAGAGAGATTAACCGAGACTGACAGGCCAGAGACAGAGAAAGAGAGGCAGACATACAGAGATAGAGAGAGTAAGGACTATGTGGTTAAGATACAGTATGTCACAGTTGGGCCAACAGCAAAGTGAAAACTGTTATCAATGATGTCTGTAGCAATGGGAAATCATTTACATCTTAGTCTTTTGTGAAGGACTATGACTCTCAGATTAGGAGGCAAAATTGCACTGGCTCTTTGTGCTGCAGCCTTGGGGGCGAGTTGGCCTTTGGGAACCATCCCAACACCGACTCTCCTAAAACCCTCTTGACCGAGAGAGTGGATGTAACTTGGGCAATACACTCTCCACTATAATCGAATTCTAGCCCAGATAGTCGGGACAGCAGTTGCCTTCTTTGCTGTTCTGGAATGGTCATAGTCGGACACGACTGACTATCATACATACATGTCAGTGTTTGAAGCAACTCGACAACTGGCCCCCGCTGAATAACTTCGTCGCAACAGTCATGGCTGAGTCATGAATTCCTGTCGTCTTGTTTGAAGCACTTGTTCATCTGTTGTCAGCTGTGTTCGTCCACTGGTTTTGAAATCAGAGCTTGGAACATCTTGTATGCTGGTGTGCATTAATTGTGATTGTTCATCCATTGGTTTAGAAATCAATAATTCACACTTACATCGGTGCGCGCGCGCGCGCGTGTGTGTGTAACCTGTAAGCTCTGTCTTGTCTCCGTGAGGTGACAGCCCTTAAACTAACATCCTGACCTGTAAGCTCTGTCTTGTCTCAGTGAGGTGACATCCCTTAAACTAACATCCTGACCTGTAAGCTCTGTCTTGTCTCAGTGAGGTGACAGCCCTTCACTGACATCCTGACTGTAAGCTCTGTCTTGTCTCAGTGAGGTGACAGCCCTTCACTGACATCCTGACCTGTAAGCTCTGTCTTGTCTCAGTGAGGTGACAGCCCTTCACTGACATCCTGACCTGTAAGCTCGGTCTTGTCCCAGTGAGGTGACAGCCCTTCACTGACATCCTGACCTGTAAGCTCTGTCTTGTCTCAGTGAGGTGACAGCCCTTCACTGACATCCTGACCTGTAAGCTCTGTCTTGTCTCAGTGAGGTGACAGCCCTTCACTGACATCCTGACCTGTAAGCTCTGTCTTGTCTCAGTGAGGTGACAGCCCTTCACTGACATCCTGACCTGTAAGCTCTGTCTTATGACAGTGAGGTGACAGCCCTTCACTGACATCCTGACCTGTAAGCTCTGTCTTATGACAGTGAGGTGACATCCCTTCACTAACATCCTGACCTGTAAGCTCTGTCTTGTCTCAGTGAGGTGACAGCCCTTCACTGACATCCTGACCTGTAAGCTCTGTCTTGTCTCAGTGAGGTGACAGCCCTTCACTGACATCCTGACCTGTAAGCTCTGTCTTTTCACAGTGAGGTGACATCCCTTCACTGACATCCTGATCTGTAAGCTCTGTCTTTTCACAGTGAGGTGACAACCCTTCACTGACATCCTGACCTGTAAGCTCTGTCTTTTCACAGTGAGGTGACAGCCCTTCACTGACACCCTGACCTGTAAGCTCTGTCTTGTCTCAGTGAGGTGACAGCCCTTCACTGACATCCTGACCTGTAAGCTCTGTCTTGTCTCAGTGAGGTGACAGCCCTTCACTGACATCCTGACCTGTAAGCTCTGTCTTATCACAGTGAGGTGACAGCCCTTCACTGACATCCTGACCTGTAAGCTCTGTCTTTTCACAGTGAGGTGACAACCCTTCACTGACATCCTGATCTGTAAGCTGTCTTATCTCTAAACTTTTGTCTGAATAAAACAAATGATTATAAAAAAAACAAACAAAACCCCCCAGCAAAAAACAAACAAACAAACAAAAAACCCCACCTACTTGTCAATTTCACACGTTTGTTTGATATCTTTTATGAACGTTTAAAATCAAAGTGTTGGCTTTAGTTAATTTTGACTCTACTTTTGTGTCTCTTTGATAGGTCCACACACGTTTCCATTGTGTTTTGACTTTTTATTTGTTCACAAATTGCTTCTTTCGTTTCAGTCCCTCTTTTATCTAACTGGCTGGGGGCTGGGTTGTAAAAAAAAACACAAACAACTGAAATCATGTATCAGCTTGTTGTTTCACTGGCCTCGTTGATACAGAAATAACATGTCCTGTCACGACTCGCTATGCCTCTGTTGATGTCTCTGTCTGTCTGAATGTCTGTCTCTATCTCTGTCTTGCTATCTGTCTCTGCGCCTGTCTGTCTATCTGCCTTTGTCTCTATCTCTGTTTATATGTGTCTCTGTCTCCCTGTCTCTCCCTCCCTCCCCCTCTCTCTGTCTGTCAATCTCTCTCTCCCTCCCCCCCCCTCTCTCTCTCCCTCCCCCTCTCTGTCTGTCAATCTCTCTCTCCCTCCCCCTCTCTCCCTCCCCCTCTCTGTCTGTCAGTCTCTTTCTCTCCCTCCCCCTCTCTGTCTGTCTCTCCCTCCCCCTCTCTATCTGTCTCTCCCCCTCTCTCTGTGGACTGATAAAGATCTGAAAACGCACTGTGTGTTAAGTGGCAGGTAACCAGGTAGGACGGGCAGTCATCACGAGCCATGTGATATTGTCCAACGAAAAGTCAACTTGGGACGATAACGAAAGAGGTTACAACCGTGTTAACCCTTTCACCGCCAAGCTCGCATTTATGCACAGGCGTGGTAGAGGACCCATGTCACTGAAAGGTGACCATTCATTGGTCTGTTATCCATGAACTTACTGCTCTTAATGTTCGGTGGTAGGATAGGCCATATTTTCTATACATCGCAGGAGGAATCCCCAGCTATTCTTAGCTACTGTCTTTTCTGTGTTTATACCACAAGGGAATTTTGTATTCTAAATTGATTGGCGGTGAAAGGGTTAACCAGCACGGCATCATTATTTTATCTTATTTCTTCTTCTTTTTTCTTTTTTAAACAAAAGACGAGTAACTGATAAATGGGGTATGCATTGAACCCACATTTTGACCTTTCTCTTCTTCATCTCTTTGTCATCAATCATCCACCCCCCACCCCACCACCACCCTCTCTCTCTCTCTCCATCTCTTTCCTGCTTGAAAACCGATTTCTCTCAGTTGTGATGCAGAATCGTCAAAAATCTTCTCCTCTTCTTCTGCGTTCACTCGTATGCACACGAGTGGGCTTTTACGTGTATGACCATTTTTACCCCGCCATGTAGGCAGCCATACTCCGTTTTCGGGGGTGTGCATGCTGGGTATGTTCTTGTTTCCATAACCCACCGAACGCTGACATGGATTACAGGATCTTTAACGTGCGTATTTGATCTTCTGCTTGCATATACACACGAAGGGGGTTCAGGCACTAGCAGGTCTGCACATATGTTGACCTGGGAGATCGTAAAAATCTCCACCCTTCACCCACCAGGCGCCGTCACCGTGATTCGAACCCGGGACCCTCAGTCCAACGCTTTAACCACTCGGCTATTGCACCCGTCCGTCAAAAATCATTTTTCCTCTGTGTCATTATGCCGATGACAAGTCAAAAACAAATTTTCACCGAGGAAATTCTGTCTAAGAGGCGTTTATTTTCCAACGGGTTATGAGTGGGTATATGGCTATCAGATGGAGCTATTATATTCGGTGAAGTTATTCTCTGCGTCTGTCGCTCTCTCCCTCAGTCTGTCTCTCAGTCTCTGTCTCATTACGCTGCC
>NC_134899.1:54290535-54295535 GCF_041734735.1 Babylonia areolata | reverse complement strand
CTCTCACCTCTCTTTTCCCACGTTTGACTGGAAAATCAAACTGCGCGTAATAGTCATTCGGATGAGACGTTAAACCGAGGTCCCGTGTGCCACACGCAGTTGGCGCACGAATAAGAACCCATGGCAATGAGAGTGTTGTCCTCTGGCAAAATTCTTTAGACGACGACGAAGAAGAATTTTAAAGAAAAGGAAAAAAAGGAGAAAGAAATGCATCCAATGTACCGCAAAATACAAGAAAACTTCATCTCTAAAATATATAAACTGACAATGACATAAAGCCGCATGTACACCACAATTCTCAAAGTTTGAGTGTGCTCCCACATCCCAAAGGACACAAATTCACACTAGTTCACACACGCAGATCACATACGCACATTAAAGATCATGTAATCCATGTGAGCGTTCGGTAGGTTATAGAAACAAGAACATACCCAGCGTGCACACCCGCGAAAACGGAATGTGGCTGCCTATAATTATGGCAGGGTGACTAAAAACAAAAGTCATACACGTGAAATGTTATATGTCGTATGAGTGTGTGTGTGTGTCAGCGTGACTGTAACCTGATTGAATGACACAGGAAACGAATGATGAGCGGCCGGTGACAACCGGCAGCCTGTTGTGCAAAAGACTCCGTGTTTGTAAAGCACTTAGAGCTTGGTCTCCGACCTGGGATAGGTGCTGTATAAGAATGTATATCGTATCATGAATAAATAAATAACGGGACATTAACACGCTTTTTTTTTTTTAATAGTAAAAATATGACACGCACATTAGAATTGATTACGAATACCAAATCTTGCAATCACATACAGCTAAATATGCTTTCATTTTCACACACACAATCTATATATACATGTGTACCATGTTCGAGAATCAGCCACTACATGAATAGTTAGGCTTTCAGTACGGTCAAGGGCAATATGTAGAGTATTGTGACAAATATTTGATCAGTCACTGACAGCACCAAATAGTCTTCCTTACCTGATTTCAGCCGTCTTCAGTTCAACTAAAAGCAAACAAAACACGCAACCACCACCAGCAGCAGATCGTTGGTGTATGATCACCAGTCACAAATGTTCGTGGCTGAGGAGTAGCTCACATTAAATAACAGTGCACTTGAAACTGGGCATACAGTTGCATCAGCTTTGCGGACACGCGTCCTGTAATGGTGCATCTGTACCCTTGCATGTATCAGGCAGTGGACACGTGCACTGCATGAAACACACCGGCAGTTTCACCCGAGCTTAACTTGTGCACCTGAAACGCAACGGTCAAACCTGTAGCGGCCCGCTTTAAACCGGTGACAGCTCGCTTATACAGGTCTACGCCGCTATAGTCATTCGGAGTCAAGGTACCCTGCCATTTTGAAATAAATGACAATCACGCGCTCAGTTCATCTTCTGAATCTCCGTTTCTGTGTATATGTTATATATCTATGTGTGTGTGTGTGTGTGTGTGCGTGCGTGCTGACAATACAATGATCCCTTCTCTTAGGGAAATAAACGAGAATCGCAAGCTGAGTTAATCTTCTGAATTTCTCTTTCTGTATATATATATATAGTATATATACACATATATCTAGAAGAAAAAAAAAACCTGTGTGTGTAGTGTGTACTGACAACAATCCCTGCTCTTCTGGAAATAAACGATAATCACATGCTGAGTTAATCTTTTTCGCTGTGTGTGTGTTGAATGTGTACTTGTACTGAACAATGCAATGGCACCTGCTCGTATCGAAATAAGAGAGAATCACATGATGAGTTCAGCTTTTGAATGTGTGTATGTGCGCGCACGCGTGTGTCAGTATATAATATTGTGTGTGTGTGTGTGTGTGTGTGGTTTCCTTTCCCACAGTGGTATAAAAACGTGCCACGGAGCGATCGCCTGCAAGGGTTATCCGCATTTTGACAACAGCGGGCTTCACTACAGTCAGCCACCACGGTTCAGAAACGTATGTCCGACATATCACTCTCTTTTCAAAGCCTCTGTCTTTAATTCAGATGCAGTTCTATGCATACAAAGTGCAGAAAAGAATATCATCGGGTGGCGTTTTGAAACGGGTTCTTCAAGCAAACAGTTCGCCGCAGTTTTGAGGCCAAACCGTTTGGGAATAAGGATCGACGCGCGAGTCCTATCAACTGCGAAACTATCGCATTTACACACACCCCTTGATTTTATCAACGGATTTACGCTAGTCTCAGGATCGATCCCCGGGGATCTCTGATTTCATTAAATTTACGGCATCTCCCATTATTGGTGTGGCCTGGTCTTTCATCGTGCTAAGCTAAATCCATTAAAAAAAAAAAAAAGAAAAAAAAAAAGTATCGTGTAGAATAAGAGACACACACACACACACTCACGCCCAAACACAAAAGACATCAAACACTCCTTTGTGTGTAACAGCTGTATTATGTCTCCCACATTCAGCACAGCATTAAAATAATGTATATATATATATATATATACACACACAATATATATACACACACACACGCACGAATCTCATGCACAGGCTTCTGTATCATTATGTTACACACGATGATTTGACAGAGTAGACAGTCAGAAATAAATAGAGACAGAACAAATCAATGCTGCCATTATCATATGATAGAAACACACACACACACACACAGACCAAGACTGATCACATGCTTGAAACACAAAATGAATGCAGCAACCAAACATACAGTTTCATCAGAATTTCATGATAGATCATTGAGAAAAAAAGCTGATGAGAAATGGAAAAAACTAAAGCATGCTTGTACAAGAATCAACATTCACATATTCTCATAAGCAGATTACCATAATGATGTAAAACAATCGTTTTCAAAGATCCTATTTTGAGAGAGAGAGAGAAAACACATTGTATTGTATATCAGTGTGACTATTTCTCTGTGTGCGCCTATATCTAGTTCCATGTCTTTGCTTGTCTGTGTACAAGTAACTGAATTGCAATGGCTCCTTTTTAAATCCCAGCAACACAGTTTATACGCTAGGGTTGCTGGTTGAGATCAACAAATTTTTATACCCTCTATAACATAAGTAATATTTCACACTGTCTCCTGTTCACAGACCTATCACATACTGAAATAACTACATGAAATAGATCAGCATATGATTTAGAATCTTTAAAATATATTTTTTTTTATTACTGTTATTCCTTGTAATATATTTTTCATCATCTCCCTTTAATATTTCACCATGCACAGTGGACACAAGTAAGGTAAACTGAATTACTAGATCAGCGCTTGACTTTGATATAACCTTTGTAGTGTAATATGATCATTCACCAAATATCATCGGGTTGGGCAAATGAATTAGATCAACACATCAATCATTGTTCTTCTTTCCATCCATCATTCTTGCCGAACAATTTACCACAATTTGAAGAAAAAAAAGAGTGAAAAAATGTCAGTGACGATAGTGGTGGTTGATAATCTATAGTGCTTAAATTCACTGTGTCCTTAAGAGTTCTGATAATTCCCTGAGGTACAGATGAAAAGCAAGTAGAGAGAGAGAGAGAGAGAGAGAGAGAGAGAGAGAGAGAGAGAGAGAGAGAGAAGCATCATACGATCTATCTTTCTTCTTACATGCATCATTTATTGTCATGTATCTATCGTTTAGCACTATCATTTTTCATACATTGTGAAAAAAGACACCCCCCCCAAATGAATACAAATATCTGCAGGAAAACCACCAGCCAACCAGCCAAAAAGACCTCATCAATTCTGCATCTTCCACAGCACTTCATGGCCACAGACCACATGTCACCCAGGACACAATTCTTCACTGTGTCCAGCTTTCACTGTGAAGAGGGTTTTCTGTTCACGCTGAGTGTTTACAACACCCCATCTTTACTTGGGTTACTTGGTATTTCTCTAATGTCCAGCTGACACTTTAGACAAATGTTACATTAAGGAAAGAGAGATAAAGGAAGAGAGAGAGAGGGAGAGGGAGAATGAAACGCCGACAGCTGGAATTCTGTGGAACCTGCAATAAATATCAAAGGTGTAACAGTATCAATCTCACAAGCAGTTCAAACACCGTCGCCCTGCACCACATCACAGTATCTGTCAACCGACTGAAAAGGCTGATTAATAAGGAACAACATAAATCATTTGTGTGCAGTTCAGAGTAGATTTCCACAAGTCAGTTAATCGCTGAAAATTCAGATAAAGGAGAATGAAAATAAAGCCTTTACCCTCCGTATTAGATATAGTACTTATCTTTATATATAAATAATGTGACCTTAATATCTGACCTTGAATCTTGATGGAAATAGCGCTGTTAGAGAGTGTAAACAAAGCCTTTACCTTCCCTATTAAATATAGGTTGTTTTATTTTATTATTTTATGTAAACACAATGTCTGACCTTGAATCATGGAAGTAGTGCTGTCACCACAGTCATTCACAGGCCACGTTTGATGAAAATTGGATGTGAAACATATGCTCTATGAAGCCTTTCTATTTTTTTTTTAAATAAAAACTTCAAGCGATGACCTCAACTTTCAACATGTCACCCTGTTGACCACATCATCACCATACATAGGATGACTGGCCAGTTCTTTCCATACCTTGCTGTCCCGACAAGTTTGCTTCCTCTACCACTTGTGGTAGCTGTGAAAACATCAAACGCCGCTAAACTTTACCACACACACACACACCGAGACCAGCTGATAACCTGTGTGTTTGTACATGTGAGTGAAAAACAATACAGAAAAAACAACATGGTTCACCTTTGAATATGTATATCACAAAGCTTGATAAAAAGCACAACGCCATGACATTTATCATCAGTATATATATCTATCTATCACTGTGCTGCAGCCTTCCTGTCTTGTCAATGAACTTATTGTCTTTCTTGTCAATGCACTTAATGTCTTCTCCCGCTCCCATTAAAACAAGTCTAAAACCGTCGTCATTTATTTCTCATGTTAAAACGGATTAAGATAAAAAGATTCAACAATGGTTTTCTTTCCTTCAGTGATCACTGCTCCGTC
>NC_134899.1:54208035-54288035 GCF_041734735.1 Babylonia areolata | reverse complement strand
TCAATAAAATTCAAATAAAATAATCTTTTCTTCCTGTCTGTTAGAATATGCAAATACAATAAATCAATAATGATAATCTTCCTTTAAATTGTGCATAATCTTGCAATGCACAACTCGATGCACTGTTCACCCTCCACTCACACAATTCACACACTGGACGCTAACATCATGCACACCTATAAACAGCCACCAACACACATCAACTTTCTCATAGCTGAAAAAACAAGGAAATAAATGAACCAAAGCTTTTTTTTTCCCCTTCTGATAAAAATGGTACATAAAAGGCAAATAATAGAAAATAAAATGAAATGTATTTTAAATCATTTTAAGCACCATCCCAAACCTGCTTTTCCTGAACCTAAGTTGATTCACAGTTTAAAAGCACATGTAAGGTCAACATATTCCAAACAATTATGATTACTATTCTGATACAAAAAAAACAAAAGTTTACAGATTTCAGTGATGATCACACTTACAAGTGATGACTAATAAAACAGACTATTCAACAAAATGTCCACTCCACCAAGCAAGACTATATCTGAATGTCCAAACAGATACGCTTACAACTTTTATTGCCTGAATAATTCATGTTAAAATGTCTTGTTAATATGAACCTACCAGTCAACTGTACATGATGTCCTCACAACTTTGCCGATTAAATAATTCAGGCTAAAAAGGTCTGTGAACATTGACCTACTACGGTGGTTGTTACAAAAACAAGATCTAGACTATGGGAATGAATATTAATTGAACAGACTGTTACAATTGCAAGATCTGAGACTATGGGAATCAGTATACTAGAACAGACTGATCCGATAACAAGATGTGAGACTGTGCAAATGGATATAAAACAGACTCCATCACACTGCACTGTGTCAACAATCGCAGAAGGGGGGGACCACTGTATCAAGAGAATCCTGGTCCATCAGACGGCTGGTTACAGCTGGGTCTGCAGGCAGTTACGAACATGAAGCGGTCTCCTCTTTCCCTGAAAACAGACATCGATAAACCATGCAGAGCTGTGTTTGTGTGTCATCCTGAACAAACATAATGTAGAGCTGTGTTTGTGTGTCATCCTGAACAAACATAATGTACAGCTGTGTTTGTGTGTCATCCTTAACAAACATAATGTACAGCTGTGTTTGTGTGTCATCCTGAACAAACATAATGTACACCTCTGTTTGTGTGTCATCCTTAACAAACATAATGTACAGCTGTGTTTGTGTGTCATCCTTAACAAACATAATGTACAGCTGTGTTTGTGTGTCATCCTGAACAAACATAATGTAGAGCTGTGTTTGTGTGTCATCCTGAACAAACATAATGTAGAGCTGTGTTTGTGTGTCATCCTTAACAAACATAATGTAGAGCTGTGTTTGTGTGTCATCCTGAACAAACATAATGTATAGCTGTGTTTGTGTGTCATCCTGAACCATAATGTAGAGCTGTGTTTGTGTGTCATCCTGACAAACATAATGTAGAGCTGCGTTTGTGTGTCATCCTGAACAAACATAATGTACAGCTGTGTTTGTGTGTCATCCTGAACAAACATAATGTAGAGCTGTGTTTGTGTGTCATCCTGAACAAACATAATGTAGAGCTGTGTTTGTGTGTCATCCTGAACCATAATGTAGAGCTGTGTTTGTGTGTCATCCTGAACAAACATAATGTATAGCTGGGTTTGTGTGTCATCCTGACAAACATAATGTAGAGCTGCGTTTGTGTGTCATCCTGAACCATAATGTAGAGCTGTGTTTGTGTGTCATCCTGAACAAGCATAATGTACAGCTGTGTTTGTGTGTCATCCTGAACAAACATAATGTACAGCTGTGTTTGTGTGTCATCCTGAACAAACATAATGTAGAGCTGTGTTTGTGTGTCATCCTGAACAAACATAATGTAGAGCTGTGTTTGTGTGTCATCCTGAACAAACATAATGTACAGCTGTGTTTGTGTGTCATCCTGAACAAACATAATGTACAGCTGTGTTTGTGTGTCATCCTGAACAAACATAATGTACAGCTGTGTTTGTGTGTCAACCTGAACAAACATAATGTATAGCTGTGTTTGTGTGTCATCCTGAACAAACATAATGTATAATTGTGTTTGTGTGTCATCCTGAACAAACATAATGTATAGCTGTGTTTGTGTGTCATCCTGAACAAACATAATGTATAATTGTGTTTGTGTGTCATCCTGAACAAACATAATGTATAATTGTGTTTGTGTGTCATCCTGAACAAACATAATGTATAATTGTGTTTGTGTGTCATCCTGAACAAACATAATGTACAGCTGTGTTTGTGTGTCATCCTGAACAAACATAATGTATAGCTGTGTTTGTGTGTCATCCTGAACAAACATAATGTATAATTGTGTTTGTGTGTCATCCTGAACAAACATAATGTATAATTGTGTTTGTGTGTCATCCTGAACAAACATAATGTACAGCTGTGTTTGTGTGTCATCCTGAACAAACATAATGTACAGCTGTGTTTGTGTGTCATCCTGAACAAACATAATGTAGAGCTGTGTTTGTGTGTCATCCTGAACAAACATAATGTACAGCTGTGTTTGTGTGTCATCCTGAACAAACATAATGTAGAGCTGTGTTTGTGTGTCATCCTGAACAAACATAATGTATAGCTGTGTTTGTGTGTCATCCTGAACAAACATAATGTAGAGCTGTGTTTGTGTGTCATCCTGAACAAACATAATGTAGAGCTGTGTTTGTGTGTCATCATGAACAAACATAATGTACACCTCTGTTTGTGTGTCATACTGAACAAACATAATGTAGAGATGTTTGTGTGTCATCCTGAACAAACATAATGTACAGCTGTGTTTGTGTGTCATCATGAAAAACAAACATTGTTTACCCATGTGTAGTTTTTTTGTTATATATAATATTTCTTATCAGCATCTTCACTCAGTAACTGCTACACAACACATTCCATATCATCTTATTATTCATGTGACTTCAGCATTCCAAGCTCTTTGTGAAGATAGCTTTAACAAACATTTTCAACAACAGAGAAAAACAAAAAAACAAACAAAAAGGGCTAAGAAAACAACTCTTGTCCATGTGACAATAAGTGAGTGAAAAAAAACCCCAAGTACTTTCAGCAACATGTCGAACTTCAAGACAAGTTAAAGATTCCAACTGTATGAAAAACAACACATTTTCTGCATTCAGACACACACAAATACATTCATTACAAAACCTCAAACTTCACCAACTCAAATACATGGACAGCAAGAAAACACAATTTTCTGCATTCACAAGGGCACACAGTGACATCCACAAATTGTGGAGGGGTCAAGCAGTCGCAGTGCTCTTTACCGTTCTGTGTTCAGGGATTTAAAAAAAAAAAAAAAAAGCATTCCAAACTAAAATATAATGCATTCTATTCACACCCCTCACACACACACACACAAAAAAAAAGTACTCCAAAACGGCGGGCTTATAGAAACTTGGATTTGTTAGGTCAGTGGTTAAGAGAGAGACAGACAGACAGAGAGAGAGAGAAAGAGAGAGAGAGAGAGAGAGAGAGAGAGAGAGAGAGAGAGAGAGAGAGAGAGAGAGAGAAGGAGCAAGAGAGATATTTTATGTGTATGAGTGAATGTGTGTGTGCATGTGTGCGTGCGTCTACTATTCTGTTTTTATGTAGCGACTGCAGTTCAGCACTGACTGCCAAACAAACCATCACCAGACATCAGATGAAGAAGAAACTTCACAGTGAGCTCCCACACAGTTGTAAAAGACAAGTCTCTAAGTAATAGTACAGTTTTTCCCACCTCCTATACACATCCAGTCAACTGTCTATCCTAAGTAATAGTACAGTTTTTCCCACCTCCTATACACATCCAGTCAACTGTCTATCCTAAGTAATAGTACACTTTTTCCCACCTCCTATATACATCCAGTCAACTGTCTATCCTAAGTAATAGTACACTTTTCCCCACCTCCTATATACATCCAGTCAACTGTCTATCCTAAGTGATGGTGCAGTTTTTTCCACCTCCTATACACATCCAGTCAATTGTCTATCCTAAGTAATAGTACAGTTTTTCCCACCTCCTATATACATCCAGTCAACTGTCTATCCTAAAGAATAGTACAGTTTTTCCCACCTCCTATATACATCCAGTCAACTGTCTGTCCTAAGTAATAGTACAGTTTTTCCCACCTCCTATACACATCCAGTCAACTGTCTGTCCTAAGTAATAGTACACTTTTTCCCACCTCCTATATACATCCAGTCAACTGTCTGTCCTAAGTAATAGTATACTTTTTCCCACCTCCTATACACATCCAGTCAACTGTCTATCCTAAGTGATAGTACACTTTTTCCCACCTCCTATATACATCCAGTCAACTGTCTATCCTAAGTAATAGTACAGTTTTTCCCACCTCCTATACACATCCAGTCAACTGTCTATCCTAAGTGATAGTACACTTTTTCCCACCTCCTATACACATCCAGTCAACTGTCTATCCTAAGTGATAGTACACTTTTTCCCACCTCCTATACACATCCAGTCAACTGTCTATCCTAAGTAATAGTACACTTTTTCCCACCTCCTATACACATCCAGTCAACTGTCTATCCTAAGTGATGGTGCAGTTTTTTCCACCTCCTATACACATCCAGTCAATTGTCTATCCTAAGTAATAGTACAGTTTTTTCCATCTCCTATATACATCCAGTCAACTGTCTATCCTAAGTGATAGTACAGTTTTTCCCACCTCCTATAGACATCCAGTCAACTGTCTATCCTAAGTAATAGTACAGTTTTTCCCACCTCCTATACACATCCAGTCAATTGTCTATCCTAGGTAATAGTACAGTTTTTCCCACCTCCTATACAAATCCAGTCAATTGTCTATCCTAAGTAACAGTACAGTTTTTCCCACCTCCTATACACATCCAGTCAACTGTCTATCCTAAGTGATAGTACACTTTTTCCCACCTCCTATACACATCCAGTCAACTGTCTATCCTAAGTGATAGTACAGTTTTTCCCACCTCCTATACACATCCAGTCAACTGTCTATCCTAAGTGATAGTACACTTTTTCCCACCTCCTATACACATCCAGTCAACTGTCTATTTCAACATCTGCGTGCATGTATGTGTATGTGTGAACATGTGTGTGTGCATGAATGAATTCATTCAGTCAGTTTCCTTCTCTTCAGAATCAACTGTTCTTTCAAGAGCACAGAGCTCTTTAATCATACTAGAGAGGAGTGTGCTCTAAAAACATATACGTATCATTATCATTTCAAATTCCAGCCCTAGACAACTCCCAACAATCCGTGTACACAGCTCAAACCCCAGGAGCAGAATGTGATGTGCATGTGAACTGTGGCCAGCAGTCACCTGGATGGTCCTCTGACAACCAGTCAAGGTCAGACTGTGTGACTGGTGATTTCTACCTCCTCCACCCATACCCCCCCCCCCCCCCCCCCACCAACCCCCAGTCATTCTTGCCAGGTGCACAACCACCATATTTGGTGCACAACCACCATATGTGGTGCACAGTAACCATGTGTGGTGTGTGCTGTACACAATAACCATGTGTGCTGTGTGCTGTACACAATAACCATGTGTGGTGTACACAATAACCATGTGTGGTGTACACAATAACCATGTGTGCTGTACACAATAACCATGTGTGGTGTACCCAATAACCATGTGTGCTGTACACAATAACCATGTGTGGTGTGTGGTGTACACAATAACCATGTGTGCTGTACACAATAACCATGTGTGGTGCATGCAGGTGCACAATAACCATGTGTTATAGTAATCATTAAAAAAAAAAACCCATCTAACTGTTCTTTTCAATGAAAATATCACCAGGAAGCCTGTGGGTGTATAAATAATGAAGCAATGGGAAGAGAAAGAAAAACGGAACTGTGCTTGTGAGTCAAACAAAATAAAAAGCAATTGAAGTGTTGATTTATTTATGAATCAGAAACAGAAAAGGATGTAAGGACAATGGAGTACAAACAAAACCAAACTATGAAAAACAAACAAACAAACAAAAAAAACAACCAGAAAAGGAAAGTATAACAATTTAATGAACGACTGTGCAAAATAACACATAACACAAGAAGGTGCACAATGTGACATGGAACTAAAAAAAAAAAAAAAAAAAAAAAAAAAAAAAAAAAAGCAAGCATGCAGTGTGTTCAAACTCTCAACACCCCACCCCCCCCCAAAAAAAAGATGGGGAAAAAAAAAGATGGGGAAAAAAAGAGGCAGAGAGGATGAATCATACCGTACCCCTGCAATCTAGCGCAAGTGATGGTGTCTCTGCAGACAGCACCAGGCACACCAACATCACCGTGATCAACAAAACATCGTTCATCACGCAGGCCTACCACAACGTCTCATCATCAGGAACGGCTGATATAAAACTCACAAACAAACTGAAATTTTCAACAACTTTTCAGGAACAGACTGTATTCTTTTTCTGATTCAACATGACGACTGTCATTATGACCGCCATGACCGACGGAGAATTCACACTTGTACAGAGTGCACACACCACTAAGCTTTTCCCTTTTTGTTCTTGTCAACACTGTTAGTGTATTCTTTTCTCAAGATCGGGCAGCGTCAATCAAAATTCTTTTTCTTCTAGTGGTGAGAGTTTGCTCCCTGCGTTCTTCATCAGTCTACACATTCACTTCAGACAACTTGCCATCTTTTCAGTTGACTGCGCTTTATCTTGACTTCGCATCTTCTGTAGCCCATTAAGAATTTATGCGCATGCATGCATACACATTTCGAATCACAACTCCCAATCCCTGGTAAAGAAAGTCTCCCTGTGAAAAAAAAGAGGCCCCAGTGTGTTTCTCTGTTGTTTTCCCCCCTGTATAACTTGATCTCCCCTCAGAGAACAAAGCACACAGAACAAATTCAGCAGCTGTACAGGGACACACACATTTCCAATTATAACTTCCAACGCCCTGTAAAGAAAGTCCACCTGTGGAAAAAAACAAACAAAAACACCAAAAAAGGCCCCCAGTGTGTTTCTTTGTCCCCCCTCTCCCACTGTAAAAGTCGATCTCCCCTCACACAGTTCAGCCAACAGAACAAATTTCCGACCACAACTTCCAATTCCTGGTAAAGAAAGTCCACCTGTGAAAAAAAAAAGAAAAAAAAAGGCCCTAGTGTGTTTCTTTGTCCCCCCCATAAAATTTGACCTCCCCTGACAGATCACAGTGAACAGAAAACCTCTACACAGCACCGCTCTACATAGGGACAACGCACCTTTTGCTGGCTGGCTGGCTGGGACGTGGAGGACGAAGTCTTGGCGCGGGCCGACGGCTTCAGGCGGGCGTCAGCAACAGCGGGGGTGGAGGTGAAGGGGGGCGACAGGCTGTCCCCCCGATCCTCCCCCCGGGGCATGCGGGGCAGCCTCGACTTGGACAGGAAGGCCTGCTGCCGACTGAGGCTGCGAGTCATGCCCGGCCTGGCTGGGGGGGAGAAGCCCACCTCGAAGGCCACGCTCTCACGACGGAGATCCTGGGGCCACACAGTGAAGGTGTGCCTTCTTTAATAATGATCATAATGATATATTGATGCCACACAGTGAAGGTGTGCCTTCTTTAATAATGATCATCATGATATATTGATGCCACACAGTGACAGTGTGCCTTCTTTAATAATGATCATAACGATATGTTGATGCCACACAGTGAAGGTGTGCCTTCTTTAATAATGATCATCATGATATATTGATGCCACACAGTGAAGGTGTGCCTTCTTTAATAATGATCATAATGATATATTGATGCCACACAGGGACAGTGTGCCTTCTTTAATAATGATCATAATGATATATTGATGTCACACAGTGACAGTGTGCCTTCTTTAATAATGATCATCATGATATATTGATGCCACACAGTGACAGTGTGCCTTCTTTAATAATGATCATCATGACATATTGATGCCACACAGTGACAGTGTGCCTTCTTTAATAATGATCATCATGATATATTGATGCCACACAGTGAAGGTGTGCCTTCTTTAATAATGATCATAACGATATATTGATGCCACACAGTGACAGTGTGCCTTCTTTAATAATGATCATCATGACATATTGATGCCACACAGTGACAGTGTGCCTTCTTTAATAATGATCATCATGATATATTGATGCCACACAGTGAAGGTGTGCCTTCTTTAATAATGATCATAACGATATATTGATGCCACACAGTGACAGTGTGCCTTTAATAATGATCATCATGATATATTGATGCCACACAGTGACAGTGTGCCTTCTTTAATAATGATCATCATGATATATTGATGCCACACAGTGAAGGTGTGCCTTCTTTAATAATGATCATCATGATATATTGATGCCACACAGTGACAGTGTGCCTTCTTTAATAATGATCATCATGATATATTGATGCCACACAGTGACAGTGTGCCTTCTTTAATAATGATCATCATGATATATTGATGCCACACAGTGAAGGTGTGCCTTCTTTAATAATGATCATAACGACATATTGGACTTATATGGTGCCGCAGACTCCCCACAGATGCCTCACATGAAACAGTACTTACATAACAGTGCAGTATACAACACAACAGCACATGAAGACATAGAAATGGAAAACAAGATTGCATCCACCAATACAGTACTTTGAATTGCAGATATATATATGAATAATTGCAGGAAAAAGGCACAAAACACACACACATGTGCGTGCTTAAACTCCAGCCCACAAGAACACACACCACAGGAATACTACAATGGAAAGGGGACACAAGGGGAGTGCAGAGGGCGGGAGGAGACAAAGAACTATGCTTCGTCACATCCAACGGCCATTTTCAACAGCTGGCTTTTCAGGTTTCTTTTTTAAACGAGGACAGAGTTGGTAAGTGCCAGAGGGTAGCGCTCACCCTGCCGCCCTCAGCGCATCTAATGTCTGGTACGAACATGACTCGGGAGTATAATGAAATGATGTCAAGAAACAACCTCGTTGAAGATACAATGACATGACGACACAATGTGAAAGGCTGGACAGGGAAAGTGGTCTTGGTCTCAAGCCGGGGATCCCTACACCACATCTGCCAGGCAGATGCCCGACCAGCAGCATAACCCAACACACGAGTCAGGCCTTGAGTACATGCATATATATATATTTATATATTTGGATTTCTTATACAGACTTTTGCCACACAACTTCTTCTTCTTCTGCGTTCGTGGGCTTCAACTCCCACGTTCACTCGTATATACGCGAGTGGGCTTTTTACGTGTATGACCGTTTTTACCCCGCCATATAGGCAGCCGTACTTCACTTTCGGGGGTGTGCATGCTGGGTATGTTCTTGTTTCCATAACCCACCGAACGCCGACATGGATTACAGGATCTTTAACGTGCGTATTTGATCTCATGCTTGCGTATACACACGAAGGGGGTTCAGGCACTGGCAGGTCTGCACATATGTTGACCTGGGAGATCGGAAAAATCTCCACCCTTCACCCACCAGACGCCGTCACCGTGATTCGAACCTGGGACCCTCAGATTGACAGTCCAACGCTTTAACCACTTGGCTATTGCGCCCGTCGCCAAGCGCTTTACAAAAACAGAGTCTTTTGCACAACAGGCTGCCTGGCTGGAAAGAGCCGACTGACGGCAGCCTTCAGGTGCTCGCCATTTGTTTCCTGTTTCACTCAGCCAGACTTCAGTCATGCACACACACACAGGGACAACCCTTTTGTTGTCGTGGGTTCTGTAATGTGTAAATCAGTCTGGTATATTATGGGAGCTGGTCATGGAATCATATCCTTAAAGTTAGGAATATAGATAAATCGAACCTTTGAAAAATTCCTCGTAAACGTAGATTTGTCACCATTGTATCCACAGATGCATTGACGATGATTCAATATCATTCACGCTGCTCCATTGTCTCTTCCCCCTCACTCCCCCCTACCTCACGCCTTTCTCTCTCTATATATATAATCTCCGTGTGCGTCTTTTGGTGGTTTTTTTGTTTGGTTTTTTAAAATTTTAACTATATTTATTCATTTGTTTATTATTTTTAATTTCATCTTATCTTTAATTTTATTATTTTCATTTTTTATTTGTTTATTTATCATCATTAAAAAAATTGTTTTACTGCTTCCCCCCCCTCCTTTTAAAAGAAATATTTCTTTCTTTTTCCTTTTTATTTTTTTCATGTTCATTTACTTTTTTCTCAAGGCCTGACTAAGCACGTTGGGTTACGCTGCTGGTCAGGCATCTGCTGTCCAGATGTGGTGAAGCGTATATGGACTTGCCCGAACGCAGTGACGCCTCCTTGAGCCACTGATACTGATCTGTGACGTGTGCTGAGTGCAAGCTGCACACCAGACCTCTGGCACACACACACAGGAGATCCTGCAGCCACAACCACTCAGACTGTTGTTCATTGTCCAGTGGACTACACAGGGTCGTGTGACTGGTGGCCACACATCAACAGCATGTAAAAGGCTGGACATGAAAAATGGCCAAGCGTTGTGGTCTGACTACATAGTCAACAGAGGTTAACTCTCTCCATACGAACGGCGAAAGAGACGACGTTAACAGCGTTTCACCCCAGTTACCATCATCAAAATATTGCAAGCGGAAGGCTCTTATACTGAAGAGGTGAATGTTGACAAAGAATACCACAATGCGGAAGCTAAAGGTTGGGTCATTCAGACACCCACTGGACATCCGAGGGGTCTGTGTAGAGGAGAAGAGAGGACTGGCCGTACTGAGTGAGTTAAATGACTGCAGAAGCACACACACACTTGCTTGTCAACACCCACATTTTCAGAATAAAATCATACAATTTCTCTGTCCAAGCATCAAACATTCTGTATCATAAAAAAAGGACAAATAAGGCTGAGAGTATTCTACACACATTTGAAAACTTGTATAACTGTTTTACACAAATTTGTACAACTGAGGTATATCAGAGCTGGAAACTATCACTTCATTCCAACCACACGCACACACATACACTCAAAAACAGTCCCAGCAACTACCCTCCCACACTATTTAACACCACCAATGGAGGCCTCATAGTAGGATAACAAAACGACATAAAGACAGCAGATTCTGGATGTGACTTGTCTACAATCACCTGCAGGTGTGGCAGGACATTAAACAAAATTCCTTCTCTACTCACACACTTTCCAGCAAGTCTGGAGCTCTAGTCTGATGAAAGTCTGATGTATACTTCACAGGAGTATCAGTGCTTCCAGTGCCACATGGCAACTAGAAATGCTGACAGCTTTTAACCAAAGCTGACCTTTTCTAACAGTGATAATGATAGTAATAATAACATATAAATCATAGCGCCTTTCCAGGTAAAACCCTGCTTAACTGCACTGTACAACGTAAAAAGTTAAAAGCGATGTGTGAAACAAGCATTTAAACATTAAAACAACATCCACAACCCTGAACAGACATCCAGGCACTCAAACTAGTTTCGGTACACAGACGGACAAACCCCATCACCCACAAACACACATGACAACACCTAAACACATGGTCAGAAACGCTGGAAGCAAAGGGGAAGGAGGAGAGGAGGGGTCTGGACGGCAACACCAAGGAAGGGAGATAAAGCCAACGAAGGGAGACAACTGGGCAGCTGAAGCAGTGTTACCAGTGACTACAGCTAGTGAGGCACTCTGTGAATGCTACATGCCAAAAACACGTTGGCATTAACTGTCCGCACTGATGAGGCGTTTCAAAACTGTTTCATGGCAATGATCACACCAAAAAGCAATGTCACTGATGATAAACACATTGAAGAATAGGGATGATTTTTGAGAATAATAAACAGCGAGTGATAATGAAAAAAACAACAACAAAAAACCCCACCTAAATATAATTATTGTGGATCAAAATCATACATCAAATTTTAGTTCAAGCATGCTCAAATTAACATGCAGTGACCCATGCTGAAGTCAAAAGATAAATGCAAAAGACAAATAAAAATAACAACAACAAAGAAAATAAACATGACAGCCAACCAAACTTCTGACAATTTATCTAACCCTGGAAGCTTTCAAGGACTTGTCCAGTAGAATGACATACAGCTGAAGACAGTGAAGTCTTCCTAGTATCATCAGCATCGGTCATATTAACCCCTAGGCTGCCTATATGACGAGATAACTCATGGCAAGCATGTATGCTTCGCTGCCACAATGACGAGGTAACTCGTCATCGAAATATTCCGACTTTTCCCTGCTTTGCATTCAGTTCGCTGGTAGCTTTAGCTTGGGGAATCTTTCTAGATTCTATTCATAGCTAGAAATACCATCAACGTCATGAGGCAGTCGTTTATTTGAACGTTTTGGTTGGGTTACTGGCCGCAGTCTTTGCCTGGCTCCTCTCCTCGCTCGCTCAACAAAATGTCGGACTAATGCTGTGCTCAAGACATGCGATCGTGGCAAACTAAATTAACCAAGATTTCTTTCTTTAGCTGATGCTCAGAAAGAATTGAAGCGTCGAAAACAGTGATGAACGTTTATAGGACGATTTGATAGAAAATAAAGGGAGCAATCAAGAGAGTGGCCAAGATACGACGATCAGTGAGTGATGCCAGCTGAACAAACCTTTTTGTGAAAAAACCCTGGCAAATAGATTTCACTTAAATCTTATTTTCCTGGCAGCGAAAGGGTTAACCGAGTCCAATGTTGTGAAGTATTCCGGTACAAGGTATTGTTTAATCATGGATGCACTTTGTTGTCTCCTACGTTGGTAAGCATTTCGGTAATAAGACACTTTTTGATGAAGGCTGTGGGTTGGTCAATGAAGACTGTGAACTTAGGGGACTGATTCAACATCTCAAAGGACAACAGCTGGACCGTCATGTAAACTGCATGCCTGAATGCAAACAAGTATCAACAGTAATCAGACACAGAACAGACACAACAATAGTTTGCATGGAACCATGTGCAGCAACAGAATAGACAACCAATTCAAAAACAGAACGGTGAATTTTGCCTTGATAAACACAAAAGAGACAGCTCTGAAACAGCCAATGAAACCCAAGCAACATAACCGTATCAATATTTCTCATACTGTCCATTGACAATTCAATGCTTGCTATTAGTCAAGGTACTTACAAACATACCTACTTTACGCAGTTTCTCAAAAAATTCACAAACAGCACCTCCTATACATTCCAAACTTACATCAAAGTGTATATCTATATAAACAATAAAGTACAATAGCATTCAGTAACATTTACAGTATACTCACAGAATAGTCTGTTACTTTACATTTCTGCAAAAGAAAATTTACGCTATCCTGCATGGTTTTTGTTCTTACCCCATTTTCAATGTAACGAAACAAGCATTAAACAAACAAAAAAACAACAAAAAAACATGGCCCAATCAGTCTGGTCAACAAATAAACACAATACCGCTGTGTCTGGGCAAACAGACCCAGACCCATACATACACATCACAACCAGACCCAGATCCATACATACACATCACAACCAGACCCAGATCCATACATACACATCACAACCAGACCCAGATCCATACATACCACGAACAGACCCAGATCCATACATACCACATGACGTACAAGACAACAGGTATTTACTCTGGTTACAACAGAAAGACCATGTCACACAATGCAAGGAAGCGGTGTTGTTTACTCTGGTTACAACAGAAAGACCATGTCACACAATGCAAGGAAGCGGTGTGGTGTGGTATGTGTGCGTGTGCATGCATGTAGGTGTATGACTACAATGCAGTGCGATACAATACTACACTGAATGACACCCTCCCTGTGTGATCACAGACCTGGGCCCACACATCATCACCCTCACAGTGACCATGCACACATCATGTATCAAGGAAACAGCTCTCAAGTGCACAAGAGGACAAGCAACAGTGGGAGGACACGATAAAAGCTGTGACATCCATAGATTTGCCTGCGTCCAGATTCACAACGTGTTTTGTTTACAGTTTGCACAGTTCCCACACGAAGCTTTTCAAAAAAAAGAAAAAAAGAAAAAAGAAAAAAAAAAGAAAGAAAAAACAAACAAACAAACAAGAGAGCAAGATTAGTCGACAGCTTTGAAAAAAATCCAAAACTTTTCACCGATTTTTGTTTTTGTTTTGCCTGTGCTGTTTTTCCAGCACTTTTTTTAAGCAGTAGGAAAAGGCCCTTTCCACTTTCCCCATGGTTCAGGACTTTCCCATGGTTCAGGACTTTTCCAAGGTTTAGGACTTTCCATTTAGGAGTCTTTCCATGGTTTAGGACTTTCCATTTAAGAGTTTTTCCCATGGTTTAGGACTTTTCATTTAGGGTTTTCCCCAAGGTTACCAGGACCTGTGGGAACCATGTGAGTGCAGAACAGTGCCAAGGCAGCCTGTGGTCAGTGATACACCAGGTGTGTAGGGGTTACATCATCACACAGCACCACTCCACCACCCACCAATACACTTCCCCCGCAAATACAAAAGCAATGTCAAAAGAGTGCTACATGAACGTCTATTTCTGGTGGTGAGAAAAAACACACAGACACACACATTTATAATGCCACCACCTAGAAATACACTTCCCCAGAAAGACAAAATCGGTGTCAAAAGAGTGCTACATGCTGTGGAGTGATGGCCTAGAGGTAACGCGTCCGCCTAGGAAGCGAGAGAATCTGGTTCGAATCACGGCTCAGTCGCCGATATCCCCCCCCCCCTTCCACTAGACCTTGAGTAGTGGTCTGGATGCTAGTCATTTGGATGAGACGATAAACCGAGGTCCCGTGTGCAGCATGCACTCAGTGCACGTAAAAGAACCCACGGCAACAAAAGGGTTGTTCCTGGTAAAATTCTGTAGAAAAATCCACTTTGATAGGAAAAACAAATAAAACTGCACGCAGGGAAAAAAAAAAAAAAAGGGTGGCGCTGTAGTGTAGCGACGCGCTCTCCCTGTGGAGAGCAGCCCGAATTTCACACAGAGAAATCTGTTGTGATAAAAAGAAATAAAAATACAAATATCCATTTCTGGTGGTGAGAAAACACACACACACACACACACATTCATAATGCACTGTTTCATTGCCGAGGGTGAAGAGGAACACAAAAGAGATGTTTGAGATGTGAGAGCGGATGTGAACACAGATTTCACACACTGGAGACAGACACAGGACATAACGGTCACTCTCAGTCTACACCACCTCAGAAAGTTGGCCATTCTCCGAGATCTGAGACATTGTTAATGTTAAAAATATCTGATGAGTTAACATCGAGTCATAAACAGCAAGTGTCAGTTCAAGCACACAAAAGACACAATCGTCATTCACAAAACCGAAGTCAGCAACCCACAACAAAGTCCATGCAGAAGCAGAAGCAAACAACAAGGAACAGAAAAAAGATTTTAAAAAAGAAAAAAAAAAAGCAGCAATGCAGGACAGTGGTGAAGTGCCATCACATTCCCAGTAATGAAGTCCATGCAGAAGCAACAAACACAAGACAGATACCAAAAGAGAACCAAACCAGCAGCACGGCGCTACACCAGCACAAGCATCAGACCAAAGATGTAGATATTATAAAAGCAGCAAGATGTCGTGCTATAACAGCAGAAGCAACAAGCATCAGACCAAAGATGTATATATTATAAAAGAAGCAAGATGGTGTGCTATAACAGCAGAAGCAACAAGCATCAGACCAAAGATGTATATATTATAAAAGCAGCAAGATGTCGTGCTATAACAGCAGAAGCAACAAGCATCAGACCAAAGATGTATATATTATAAAAGAAGCAAGATGGTGTGCTATAACAGCAGAAGCAACAAGCATCAGACCAAAGATGTATATATTATAAAAGAAGCAAGATGTCGTGCTATAACAGAAGCAACAAGCATCAGACCAAAGATGTAGATATTATAAAAGAAGCAAGATGTCGTGCTATAACAGAAGCAACAAGCAACAGACCAAAGATGTATATATTATAAAAGAAGCAAGATGTCGTGCTATAACAGCAGAAGCAAGCATCAGACCAAAGATGTAGATATTATAAAAGAAGCAAGATGTCGTGCTATAACAGAAGCAACAAGCATCAGACCAAAGATGTAGATATTATAAAAGAAGCAAGATGTCGTGCTATAACAGCAGAAGCAACAAGCATCAGACCAAAGATGTATATATTATAAAAGAAGCAAGATGTCGTGCTATAACAGCAGAAGCAACAAGCATCAGACCAAAGATGTATATATTATAAAAGAAGCAAGATGTCGTGCTATAACAGCAGAAGCAACAAGCAACAGACCAAAGATGTAGATATTATAAAAGAAGCAAGATGTCGTGCTATAACAGCAGAAGCAACAAGCATCAGACCAAAGATGTACATAATTATAAAAGAAGCAAGATGTCGTGCTATAACAGCAGAAGCAACAAGCATCAGACCAAAGATGTAGATATTATAAAAGAAGCAAGATGTCGTGCTATAACAGCAGAAGCAACAAGCAACAGACCAAAGATGTATATATTATAAAAGAAGCAAGATGTCGTGCTATAACAGCAGAAGCAACAAGCATCAGACCAAAGATGTACACATAAGAGAAGCAAGGCGTGGTGCTATACCGGAATCACATTCTCATCAGTGCGGTGACGAGGCGTAGTGCGCACACGAGGAGAGCGCCGGGGAGAGCGTCGGGGAGTGCCGTGTTTTCGGGGCTTGCCCGCACAGGACTGAGGCTCAGAATGTTTTCGATGGCGCTCCGTAACTGGGGTAGGTGGACCTGGCTTCTGGTACACTGGCCCGTGCCGTGCCTTGATTGGCAAAACACACACACCTTACACACTCCGCTTCAGCCTTCTGTGCGGCAGACAGTCTGCAAACCAGTCACTGCCCACTGTGCAGCTCACCTCTCTCTCAGAGTGGCCACAACACCGTCAGACGACAAAGGAATCAATGAAAGTACATTCTTACCTACAGCCCCTTGCCATGTGTGGCAACAGCAGAGAACTGTCAGCCTGGTCTGTTTGGGACCAGTCTCTGAATGGTACCCCAGGTGTGCTTCAGGGTCTTCACTTCAATTCCACTGCACCAGCTGTTCTTTGGCCTTTCTCTCTTGTGTCTACATTCTGCTGTCCAGCGAAGGGCTGTCCGCTTGATGTCACCTTGCTTTCTTCACATGACCTGTCTACATTCTGCTGTCCAGCGAAGGGCTGTCCGCTTGATGTCACCTTGCTTTCTTCACATGACCTGTCTACATTCTGCTGTCCAGCGAAGGGCTGTCCGCTTGATGTCACCTTGCTTTCTTCACATGACCTGTCTACATTCTGCTGTCCAGCGAAGGGCTGTCCGCTTGATGTCACCTTGCTTTCTTCACATGACCTGTCTACATTCTGCTGTCCAGCGAAGGGCTGTCCGCTTGATGTCACCTTGCTTTCTTCACATGACCTGTCTAATTCATTTACATCACCTTCTCATGATGCTAGTCTCCATGTTCTCTTGATTGCACTGGGCGAGTAACTGTTGATTTGAGATGGTCATGGACCAGATGATTCTCAGGATTCTTCAGAGGCTTTTTCGTGTGGAAGGTTGACAACTTCGTTAGATCACTCTCAATCAAGGTGTAGCCTGCTATACACAACTTGCAGTCCCAAACCATATCGCGGCAATTGTCAAATTACAACTGCCATTTACTTTCTCATGCCTGACAAACAAAAATCAATATAAAACTGCCATTAACTCTATCAAACCAAAATAAACACAAACACACACAATCTATCTAAAAGTAAAAGTTGCCATTAACTCAACCCAGACAAACAAAAAAAGAAGAAGAAAAAACAAAAAAAGAGAAGTAAAACCTCCATTAACTCTTTCAAGCAAAAAAAAAGAAAAAAAAGAAAAAAAAAGAGAAGAAGTAAAACTGCCATTAACTCCATCAAGCCAGACACTCGCACACAAATCAATCAAACAATAACCAGAACGTGTCGAGTTCTGTTTGGATGTGTGACCATAGCAGCGAAGGAAGAGGCCCCTTCAATAAAAACACCAAACGGTCCCACTGAACGCGGGATCCAATGATCTGCTCACAAACCAACCAAGCACACACACACCAACAAGCTAGCCAGCACCAGCGCTAAGCTCTGGCACCCAGCAGAGCAGCAACCACAAACACAGCAAAAGAGTCTATGATTTCTACAGCAAAATTGTTCCGAGCCTTTCACAAATTATTGCCTCATTGTCTGCATGCATGTGGGTTGACTGCGTGTTTACATTGGTTGACTGAAGATGCAACCAACTCTCCTCTGTGTCCTTGTGCTGTCCTGCTTGGGATTATTGTAATTCCCTACTTGTCGGTTCACCCAGCTACCTCACTGCTAGGCTTTAGAAAGTACAGAACTATGCTGCTCGTCTTGTATTTCGTTCCTGTAAATATGATCATGTCTCTCCTCTCCTTCATGCTTTACACTGGCTCCCAGTACAAGAAAGAATTGTTTACAAAGTCGTCTCTCTTTGCTTCAAGTCCATTGAGGCTTCTGATCTTTCATCCTTACATACCCTCACACCAACTCCGCTCTTCTTCTGACACCCACATGCTTAGGATCCTCCCCGCTCAAACCAAAACGTATGGCCAACACAGTTTTTTTTTTATACCAAACCGCCCTTCTCTGGAATCAACTTCCTCATCACTCTCTGTCACTCATCTTCACTGCAATCTTTCAGATCCAGTCTCAAGACCCACCTTTTTCCCCCTCCTGAATAATTCTCAACAGCTCATCCCTTTCCAGTATGAACTAAAATGACTAGTAGTGAGTGAGTGAGTTTTGATCGTTTCAGAATTTGTTGGTTGTATTTTTGATTGTGTACTGTTTATGATTGTGTACTATGTCTTGCGTGTGCGTGTGCGTGTGTGGGGTGTTGAATGATTTTCAATAATGTTTGGTATCATGTACAATTTTTCCTTTTTGATATTTACATGTGTTCTGTTTGTAAATGCCTAGGCCTCTTTTCAAGATTAGGTGTAAATGCTCTTAATAATGATAATAATGTGGGTGTGTATGCGTGCACGAGCGTGACTGCGCACAGCTATTGAAGCAGCTCTGTTCACTTCAGTGTCCGCATGTGACTGTATCAACAGGAGAGACCCAGTCAAGCACCCAGAGCAAAGTCCAGAATCAAGCTTAAAGGCAAACACCACAGCCGGCCATGAAGGCAACAACACTGACAATGTAAGTAAAACAATCAGGACTTTTCACAGTTATCGTCACAGAAACATACAGGTGGTGCCTATATCATTCAGTGCTACCCATTCCCAAAACATGTGCCCCCCCCCCCCCTTCCAAACTCCCATCCCACCCACCTCTATAAAAAAACAAACAAAAAAACAACAACAACAAAACAAAGCCAAGCAAAACAAAACAAGAGAGGCAAGGCCTTCAAGACTCACTTGTGGTAAATTAAGTCCCCTAGCATTAATTACAGAGTAATTTCCCTTCTTTACTATCTGCACCAAAACGTTTGCAAAATAAATAAAAATTCCATGCTTAGCAAAAGGAGTTCCTGTTTGAACAAACAATGATAATAATGACTCCTCTTGTTGTTGTGTCAGAATAAGAGGTCAAAGTGCCAAGTTTAGAGAATACAAAAAATATAAATATAACAGTAAATGCAGTTTGCATATAATTAGGCTTCTTTTTTTAATTTTTTTTTGTGCCCATCCCAGAGGTGCAATATTGTTTTAAACAAGATGACTGGAAAGAACTGAATTTTTCCTATTTTGATGCCAAATTTGGTGTCAATTGACAAAGTATTTGCAGAGAAAATGTCAATGTTAAAGTTTACCACGGACACACAGACACACACACGGACACACACAGACAACCGAACACCGGGTTAAAACATAGACTCACTTTGTTTACACAAGTGAGTCAAAAAGGACACTTTCCCCACGAAGCAGGACAAGTCAAAAACAAACAAAAACAAACTCACAAGCTTCCTGTTCTGTGACTCCGAGACGCAGGCAAGTGCCGAGTTTTCATCATCCACCTCCATGGACTCTGGTTTCCGCTTTCTGGACACGGCTTCAGAGGCCTCAGCACCACTGGTGGTGGTGGTGGAGGAGGAGGAGGTGTGTTTCTGGTCTCTGTGGGGGTACCTGGCCTGCTGGACGGCGCCGTCATTGAACTGCCGGTCTCTCACAGTCTACACACCACACACCATCCGTTGTCTCGACACTCACTCACTTTGTATTGTATCAAAAAACAGTCTTTTCCCTCTCTTTTGACATACATATCATTGAAGGTATAAACACACAAACAAGGATAAATACTTAATGCCAACAAGGAATCTGCATAATAGTACAGAACTACTACCCATGTGCACATTCTCACGCTCAGCTTGCTCACACACAAACACAACTCTCACTGCACACACACAAACAACACTCACACACACACACAACACAAAGGCACTACTTTCTTTCCAGTAACATGATGAAAAAGACAATGCTAATAACCCATGCACACACACTCACCTTCAACTCACGCACACACAAACAACACTCACTCACACACACTCACAACACAGACACTACTTGCTTTCCAATAACATGATGAAAAAGACAATGCTGATAACCAATGCACACACACTCACTTCCAACTCACGCACACACAAACAACACTCACTCACACACACAACACAAAGGCACTACTTTCTTTCCAATAACATGATGAAAAAGACAATGCTAATAACCCATGAACACACACTCACTTCCAACTCACGCACACACAAACAACACTCACTCACACACACACACAACACAAAGATACTACTAATTTTGCTTTCCAGTAACATGATGAAAAAGACAATGCTGATAACCCATGCACACACACTCACCTTCAACACACGCACACACAAACAACACTCACTCACACACACAACACAAAGATACTACTTTCTTTCCAATAACATGACGAAAAAGACAATGCTGATAACCCATGCACACACACACTCCCTTCCAACACACGCACACACAAACAACACTCACCCAGTCCCACACAACACACAGACATGACTGATTTTGCCTCCCAGTGCCCTGACGACAAAGCCAACGCAGACACAACACACAGACATGACTGATTTTGCCTCCCAGTGCCCTGACGACAAAGCCAACGCAGACACAACACACAGACATGACTGATTTTGCCTCCCAGTGACCTGACGACAAAGCCAACGCAGACACAACACACAGACATGACTGATTTTGCCTCCCAGTGCCCTGACGACAAAGCCAACGCAGACACAACACACAGACATGACTGATTTTGCCTCCCAGTGCCCTGACGGCAAAGACAGCGCAGACACAACACACAGACATGACTGATTTTGCCTCCCAGTGCCCTGACGACAAAGACAACGCAGACACAACACACAGACATGACTGATTTTGCCTCCCAGTGCCCTGACGACAAAGCCAACGCAGACACAACACACAGACATGACTGATTTTGCCTCCCAGTGCCCTGACGACAAAGCCAACGCAGACACAACACACAGACATGACTGATTTTGCCTCCCAGTGCCCTGACGGCAAAGCCAACGCAGACACAACACACAGACATGACTGATTTTGCCTCCCAGTGACCTGACGACAAAGCCAACGCAGACACAACACACAGACATGACTGATTTTGCCTCCCAGTGCCCTGACGACAAAGACAACGCAGACACAACACACAGACATGACTGATTTTGCCTCCCAGTGCCCTGACGACAAAGCCAACGCAGACACAACACACAGACATGACTGATTTTGCCTCCCAGTGCCCTGACGACAAAGCCAACGCAGACACAACACACAGACATGACTGATTTTGCCTCCCAGTGCCCTGACGACAAAGCCAACGCAGACACAACACACAGACATGACTGATTTTGCCTCCCAGTGCCCTGACGACAAAGCCAACGCAGACACAACACACAGACATGACTGATTTTGCCTCCCAGTGCCCTGACGACAAAGACAACACAGACACAACACACAGACATGACTGATTTTGCCTCCCAGTGCCCTGACGACAAAGACAACGCAGACACAACACACAGACATGACTGATTTTGCCTCCCAGTGCCCTGACGACAAAGACAACACAGACACAACACACAGACATGACTGATTTTGCCTCCCAGTGCCCTGACGACAAAGCCAACGCAGACACAACACACAGACATGACTGATTTTGCCTCCCAGTGCCCTGACGACAAAGACAGCGCAGACACAACACACAGACATGACTGATTTTGCCTCCCAGTGCCCTGACGACAAAGCCAACGCAGACACAACACACAGACATGACTGATTTTGCCTCCCAGTGCCCTGACGGCAAAGCCAACGCAGACACAACACACAGACATGACTGATTTTGCCTCCCAGTGCCCTGACGACAAAGACAGCGCAGACAGAGGGCCACAGCCTGCAAGCTGACCCCGGTTCTGACCTGCGTTTCCACAGGGTAGGACGACTTCATGTGAGGGGGGCACAGGGTGTTGCGTCGCTGCAGCTCGTTTAACCTGCCCCACTCAAACTTGGGGCTCTCCGGCTCGTCCTCACAGGAAAACATCTTGCCTGCACCTGCTGCACGCAGGGAGGGGAGAGAAAGAGGATGATGATGATGATGATGATGATGATGATGATTCAATTCATAAAGCACCTGCTCCTTGTAAAACATGCTCAGTTATGCAGTGCAATGTAAAAACCCTGGTTTAAAACATGCTGTGTTATAAAAATGAAAATCAAAAACATGTTTAAAAAAACAACAAATAAGAACTAAAAAAAAAAGAAGAAAAAAAGGAGACTTTAAAACATGTGTATAAGCTCTAAAATAAAATAAAAAACCAAAAATCTTACAGGCCTATCCATGCACAGGCATCCAACTAAACACTTATTTCACGCAAAATCATCAGACCAAACACAACACTTATCATACATCACAGTACCTAAATAATGCACAGATCACTTCACAATTCTTTAATCCAACATCACATTAAAGATGACATGACATGCCTGCACAGCCATTTTCCAAAACAAAATCAATATTAATGATGTGACTCACATAATGTATGAAAATGCATGCAAATGCACATATGTACTACATGTGACACCTTAATCCAATATACTGTTGGATGTCGTGTCAGCATATGTCTGTACAGTTTTCAAGTGAAACGATCATGCTCTCTGTTGCTGAATGACACTGACTGAAGGTTTAATCAAAATTCAAAGCCTTCTCCTCACCCTAACGGGCAAAACATTTTCCCCCCAAGACTTTTCCAGTCCTGGAAATGGTTCATTTTCCCCAAGACTTGTGCAGCCCTGGAAATGGTTCATTTCCCCCAAGACTTGTGCAGCCCTGGAAATGGTTCATTTTCCCCAAGACTTGTGCAGCCCTGGAAATGGTTCATTTTCCCCAAGACTTGTGCAGCCCTGGAAATGGTTCATTTTCCCCAAGACTTTTCCAGTCCTGGAAATGGTTCATTTTCCTCAAGACTTGTGCAGCCCTGGAAATGGTTCATTTTCCCCCAAGACTTGTGCAGCCCTGGAAATGGTTCATTTTCCCCAAGACTTGTGCAGCCCTGGAAATGGTTCATTTTCCCCAAGACTTGTGCAGCCCTGGAAATGGTTCATTTTCCCCAAGACTTTTCCAGTCCTGGAAATGGTTCATTTTCCCCAAGACTTTTCCAGTCCTGGAAATGGTTCATTTTCCTCAAGACTTGTGCAGCCCTGGAACTGTTCATCTCATTCCCCCCGAAGACTTTTGCAGACTTCTGACTTTGTATGATATTCAGTCGTGTCTAACTATGATCATCAGGACAGCAGAGAAAGCAACTGCTTTCCGGACTGTCTGGGCTATAATTTGATTATAGTGGACAGTGTCTTGCCCAAGTTACATCCCCACTCTCTCAGCCAGGAGGGTATCGGCAATGGGATGGTTCCCAAAGGCCAACTAGCAACCAAGGGCGAGGCACCAAGAACCAGCGCAATCTTGCCTTCCAGTTTGAGAGTCATCGCCCTTCACAAAGGACTGAGCTGTAAGTGAATTTCCACAGCAGTGGAGAAACCATTGATCATACAGCTCTCACTTTGCTGTTGGTCCAGCTGTAAGCCATGACTGTACAAACCCTGAAACAAACAAACGAAGGAACAAACACAACTCCTTACTGGGCACAAAGACAACGGACTTGGCAGAGCCTGTGGAGTAGGTGGAGTATCGACCACTGGAGCGGCTGGTTCCTGTGGTGTCCAGGTCCCTCAGGGCCTGCATCTGTCTCTCTGCCGCCCCAGGGGTGGCTGGCAGCCTGTGACCCATCAACACATCTCTACATCTGTCTCTCTGCCGCCCCAGGGGTGGCTGGCAGCCTGTGACCCATCAACACATCTCTACATCTGTCTCTCTGCCGCCCCAGGGGTGGCTGGCAGCCTGTGACCCATCAACACATCTCTACATCTGTCTCTCTGCCGCCCCAGGGTGGCTGGCAGCCTGTCAGCAAAGACTGTATGGTGAGGAATGTGGCAGAATGATGAAGACGTTTATCTGCCCATATAGTGTCTGTCACAGTGTCAGGAGCTTGAGTCCTCGTCTCACCTTTCTCCCAATCAATCAAACTGAGTGTCTGTTCGTTCAGATGAGATGATAAACTGAGGTCCTTTGTGCAGCACGCACTAAGCGCACTGAAAAAGTACCCATGGCAACATAAAAGTGATGTTCTCTGGCGAAATTCTACAGAAGGAATCCACTTTGATAGGTGCACAGGTATGTCTCAAGGCCAGACTAGCACACTGGATTATGCAGCTTGTCAGACATCTGCCTAGCACATGTGGTGTAGCGAAAATGGATTTGTCCAATCGCAGTGACGCCTCCTTGACAAACAAGCTGTATGGCTGGTGTGTCACTGTTGTCAACGTGTACTGACGTGTGTGTATGTGAGAGGGAGGGTGGTGATTGGGTGTCTATACAGGTATGGTCAGCTGCACTGCAGTTTCTGTGGACCAGCCCTACAACAGCTGACTGCACTGTAAAAGCCATACTTCATACACAAAACAAACACATCACTATCGGCAACATGCTCAATCCCTCAAAAAATACTGGTGAACAATGCAAAGCTAAAAACATCAAGCTAAATGCACCAAGTGAAAATACAACTGATCCAGAAAAAAAAGAAGAAAAAAAAGAAACTGAACGTTCATCACAGGATAGAAATGTTGGTACTTGGTCCAAGGGAAGGAATCAGGTGTCGTGTATAAAACAATACTCGGGGTATGATATCAAATTGTGTCTGACTAAGACCATCAGAACAGCAGAGGAGGTAACTACTGTCCCGACTATCTGGGCTAAAATTTGATTACAGTGGAGAGTTTCTTGCCTAAGTTTCATCCCCACTCTCTCGGCCAAGAGGGTTTTAGAACGGTCAGCGTTGAGATGGTTCCCAAAGGCCAGCTAGCCCCCAAGGCTGAAGCACGAAGAACCAGTGCAGTTTTACCTCCTGGTTTGGGGGTCATGGTCTTTCACAAAAGACTAAGCTATGAGTGAATTCCCATTGCAGTGGAGAAACCATTGACCATACATGGTCATTCACAAAAGACTAAGCTATAAGTGAATCCCCATTGTAGTGGAGAAACCACTGACCATACATGGTCATTCACAAAAGACTAAGCTATGCGTAAATTCCCATTGCAGTAGAGAAACCACTGACCATACATGGCCCTTCACAAAAGACTAAGCTATGAGTGAATTCCCATTGCAGTGGAGAAACCACTGACCATACATGGTCCTTCACAAAAGACTAAGCTATAAGTGAATCCCCATTGCAGTGGAGAAACCACTGACCATACATGGTCCTTCACAAAAGACTAAGCTATAAGTGAATCCCCATTGCAGTGGAGAAACCACTGACCATACATGGTCCTTCACAAAAGACTAAGCTATGAGTCGAGAAACCACTGATCATACATGGTCCTTCACAAAAGACTAAGCTATAAGTGAATTCCCATTGCAGTGGAGAAACCACTGACCATACATGGCCCTTCACAAAAGACTAAGCTATAAGTGAATTCCCATTGTAGTGGAGAAACCACTGACCATACATGGCCCTTCACAAAAGACTAAGCTATAAGTGAATTCCCATTGCAGTGGAGAAACCACTGACCATACATGGTCCTTCACAAAAGACTAAGCTATAAGTGAATTCCCATTGTAGTGGAGAAACCATTGACCATACATGGCCCTTCACAAAAGACTAAGCTATGAGTCGAGAAACCACTGACCATACATGGTCATTCACAAAAGACTAAGCTATAAGTGAATCCCCATTGCAGTGGAGAAACCACTGACCATACATGGTCCTTCACAAAAGACTAAGCTATAAGTGAATCCCCATTGCAGTGGAGAAACCACTGACCATACATGGTCCTTCACAAAAGACTAAGCTATAAGTGAATTCCCATTGTAGTGGAGAAACCACTGACCATACATGGTCCTTCACAAAAGACTAAGCTATGGGTGAATTCCCATTGTAGTGGAGAAACCACTGACCATACATGGTCCTTCACAAAAGACTAAGCTATGAGTGAATCCCCATTGCAGTGGAGAAACCACTGACCACACTACTCGGACTTTGTCCAACTGAAAGCTTATGTCAATCTCTGGTATACGCCGTGTGCAGAAAGAACAAAAGTGTTAAATGTTATCTTTTTATCAGGGTAAGCGGGTTGAAAGAGGAAGCCCATCTTACGTGTTGGTGAAGGAACCATCCAGGTCCACCTGTCCTCGGGAGCGCAGGTCGTAGCGTGAGGTGTGTGGAGAGTCACTGGGACTGCTCTTCCTCTCTGAAAGGGGCAGCACCAATCACTAGTCAGGAAAATAGTGAAATGAAAATTGTACAGTATTTGTGTGTGTTGTGTGTTGTGTGTGTGTGTGTGTGTAATAGAATAGAATAGAATAGGTTTTTACTGTCATAAAACCTTAAAGTTTAAAAGACACAATGAAACATAAACATGAGCATATAAGAAGAGAAACATTCATGAACAAATTTCACCAATCCTGGCTGCACTTCTGTTAGAAGGATCAATTCACTAGGCTTTGCATTTGGACGACATATATCGATTAGCAATCTGTGTCTGAAGTATTTTACACAACTGTCTAAAAGGTGAATCTTATCTTCTAAACTGTTACAGGTATCAGAGTGAGTGAGTGAGTGAGAGTGAGAGTGAGAATGAGAGAGAGAAGAGAGAGAGAGAGAGAGAGAGAGAGAGAGAGAGAGTGTGTGTGTGTGTGTGTGAGTGAGAGTTTCATAAAAAGACAAAAACATGACTGATAATTGCTGGACGGGTCGATTCCCTGGTAAGAGTCTACAGATTAGCCTGCAGACAGCCCAGTCTTCAGAGTGTGATGTAGTGTGGTCTGTAGTAAACAGACAAGCAAGGTGAGTCACGTAATTCACTTCCTCACAGCATGTTAGTGGCACAAGGGTGACGTGGTGGCCAAGGAAGTGAGAGAATCCCAAGTGCTGAGGATCAAACCCCACACTCACCATTATACCCCCCCCTCCCCCCGCCCCTCTCCACCAGACCTCCAGTGGTTGCCTGGACGCTTATCAATAGGATGAGACCATCTGTGTGCAGCATGCACTTAGCACATGTTAAAAACTCATGACAACCAAAAAGGTTGTCTGTGAGAAAATTCTTGAGAAAAATCAACATTGCAGGCAGAAAAAAAAAGGTGGTGTCAGCTACGTAGTGTGTAGCAGTGAAGGTATTTCCTATCAAGCAATGCATGACATTGCTTGTGATTCTTGAATAAAATTGATTTTTATCCTTTATCTTATTTCCTTTGCAACTCATCAAACATTGACTTGCATACTTGCAAGAGAGGGAGAGAGAGAGAGAGGGAGAGAGAGAGAGGGAGAGAGAGAGAGAGGGTGAGAGAGAGGGGGGAGAGAGAGGGAGAGAGAACAGAATGGGGGAGGTGTGGTGGAGGGCAGAAAGACAGTGAGAAGGAGAGAACTGAAACTTGGCCAAGTCAAAATTCAACATCTCCGGCATTAACAACCTCAATTAATTTAAAAAAGAATCAAAAGGACATTGAAAGAAACCCCCCCCAAAAGAGAACTAAACCAAGATGAAAAGTAAACTAAAATGACTAAAAAAAACAACGAAAAAGACCCTCCACGCTCACAAAAGCCATGAAGAAAACCCTACCTGTGGATCTCTGCACCACTCTGTTATAGCCAGACTCCAGTTCCCTCAGGCGATCCGACATCTCCTGTACAACCATCTGTACACTTGAGGATTACCACACAGTCATAACGATACTCTGTACAACCATCTGTACACTTGAGGATTACCACACAGTCATAACGATACTCTGTACAACCATCTGTACACTTGAGGATTACCACACTGTCATAATGATACTCTGTACAACCATCTGTACACTTGAGGATTACCACACAGTCATAACGATACTCTGTACAACCATCTGTACACTTGAGGATTACCACACAGTCATAACGATACTCTGTACAACCATCTGTACACTTGAGGATTACCACACAGTCATAACGATACTCTGTACAACCATCTGTACACTTGAGGATTACCACATAGTCATAACGATACTCTGTACAACCATCTGTACACTTGAGGATTACCACACAGTCATAACGATACTCTGTACAACCATCTGTACACTTGAGGATTACCACACAGTCATAACGATACTCTGTACAACCATCTGTACACTTGAGGATTACCACACAGTCATAACGATACTCTGTACAACCATCTACACACTTGAGGATTACCACACAGTCATAACGATACTCTGTACAACCATCTGTACACTTGAGGATTACCACACAGACATAACGATACTCTGTACAACCATCTGTACACTTGAGGATTACCACACTGTCATAACGATACTCTGTACAACCATCTGTACACTTGAGGATTACCACACAGTCATAACAACGATACTCTGTACAACCATCTGTACACTTGAGGATTATCACACAGTAACGACGATACTCTGTACAACCATCTACACACTTGAGGATTACCACACAGTCATAACAACGATACTCTGTACAACCATCTACACACTTGATTATCACACAGTAACGACGATACTCTGTACAACCATCTACACACTTGAGGATTACCACACAGTCATAACAACGATACTCTGTACAACCATCTACACACTTGAGGATTACCACAGTTGTAGCAACACTGATACCCTATTGGAAAAAAAAAAAAAAAAAAAAAAAATCCTGTAATTCTGTCAAAAACCACATGTATAAAATCAGCCCACAGTAACTTCCACTTAATGTTTCTTAGGTGTGCCTCTTGCGCGCGCGCTGCGTGCGTGCGTGTGTGTGTGTGAGAAAGAGAGTGAGAGAGAGAGAGAGAGAGAGAGAGACAGAGATTAGTGCTAACAAACTCACTCTTTCTTTATAGACATTTTAATGCTTCATACTGGGTTTCTTCTTGTGGACTGTGAACATGTTTTTTTCCTTAGTGCAATGTTTCAGCTTTATTGTCTTATGATTGTAGACGAGGTGACCAAAAACAATATTCTGTTTTAAACTGCACACAAAAGACAAAATTCCCCCCTCCTTTTAGTGCCTCATCAACTGCAGATTTCAGTGGCAGTACTCCCAAGCTTCTCATTCTGTGTGGTGCTCCAGTGACTCTTCAGAGGTAAGGGAGGAGAAGGAGCAGCAGAAGAAGAAGAAGAAGGAGAAGCAGAAGAAGAAGTAGTAGTAGAAGCAGAAGAAGAAGCAGATGAAGAAGAACCAGAAGAAAGAGAAGCAACAGCAGCAGCTCATTCGGAGACACCCCCCCCCCCGAACAATCCGTACCTCCATTTTCATGGCGTCCTGCTGCCACCTGGTCTCCTTCTCCTCGTACACCCTCAGCCTGTCCTCCAGGGTGCTGCGCTGTGTCTCCTTCTGCTGACACTTACGTTCTATGTGCTTCAGGTGGCCAGCCATGCTCCTCGTCGTCTCTGCTGCTTTCTCCTGCACACACCCGTTCCTCAGTTTCATTTCACTTTCTTCTTCTTCATCCGTGGGCTGCAACTCCCACGTTCACTCGTATGTACACGAGTGGGCTTTTTACGTGTGCGACTGTTTTTACTCTGCTATGTAGGCAGCCATACTCCATTTACGAGGTGTGCATGCTGGGTATGTTCTTGTTTCTATAACCTATCGAACACTAACAATGGATTACAGGGTCTAACACTGTGTATTTGATCTTCTGCTTGCATATACACACAAAAGGGGTTCAGGCACAAGCAGGTCTGCACATATGATGACCTGGCAGATCAGAAAAATCTCCACCCTTTACCCACCATGCGCCATTACCTAGATTCAAACCTGGAACCCTTAGATTGAAAGTCCAACGCTTTGACCACTCAAATATTGTGCCCGTTGTTTCAGTTTCTAAAGGTGCTGTCACTGCATTCAGACGAAAACTTATACACTACACCACATCTGCTAGGCAGATGCCTGACCAGCAGCGTGACCCAATGCACTTAGTCAGGCCTCGAGACCATGCATATATATATATATCTGTGTACCTATCAGAGGGGATTTCTTCATGCCAGAGAACAATGCTTTCGTCAAATTGCCATGGGTTCTTTTTCAATGCGCCAAGTGCATGCTGCAAACGCGACATCAATTTATCATCTCCTCCGAATGACTAGACGTTCAGTTTGATTTTTCAGCCATACTTGGGAGAAAGGGCGAGACAGGGATTCAAACCCAGACCCTCACGGACACTGTGCTGGCAGTGGACCGTCTTAACCATTCTGCCACCTTCTCCCACCCAAAACAGCACAACGTTTGAAAAAAAAAGAAGTTTTTTTCATACCAAGCACAACATTGGTCACAAAAATGACTTCACTCTTTTGGAATGGTGGGACTGCTAAAGACAAAAACGTACACCTTGTGCAAACTTAGCATTCAATGAAAATATCACTTTTTGTCTCACATGGACACATTACCAAAAAACACAAACCAACACACCTGGATGGTCTTGTCCTTGGCAGGCTGCTTTCATGCTGGGCGTGGCACTGTGTGTTGTGGAAGGCCACACACACACACACACTCTCTCTCTCTCTCACACACACACCGATACAAACGCACTCCCACAATCGTCCCCTTAATGACTGACACTTTGCAGCTATAACTGGTCAGCGATCAAACTCTAAGTGCTTTACAGAGTCATTTACACAAGCTGCCTACCTGGGAAGAACTGACTGACAGCTGACCTCAGGCGCTCATCATTTGTTTCCTGTGTTCAGTCACAAACATACTAACACAATCCCCATCACCCAACCCCCTTTAAAAAAACCCCACAAACATACAGTCTCCCCTCCCCAGAAAAAAAATCTCTCTCACACACACGTACTTACAATCACTCATCAATTTCCAAGTACCCCCCCCCCCCCCCAGCTTCAGTTTCAAGCAGGTATCAAAGCAGACCTGTTTAAAAAGAAAAACAACAAAAAGCAAACAACAACAAAAAACATCACACCCCCCCCCCCTCCGTCCACAAACAAAAATAAAACACACACACAAAAACCACACACACACACACAAAACAACTCACCTGTATGGCTTTTTTGTCGACCTGCAGGGCGGAGCACTGAGCAGTGAGGGTGGCCACCTGCCCTGTCAGGTGCTTCACCTGGTCCTCTGCTGCCCTCACCTCCTCCTGCAGCCGCCCCTCCCGCGCCCCCCACTCCCCCCGCTGACGCCGGTGGTGCTCCAGCGACGACCTCAGCGACACCAGCTCCGACTTGCGCTGACTCATGATGCTCTCCAGCTCCAGAATCTGATGTAAGAGGAATCACACTTTAAAAAAAAAAACAAGAGAGGCAAGGCCTTCAAGACTCACTTGTGATACACTTAAAAAAAAATCCAAGCTTTTTATGTATTGAGTATAATTTCAAAATGTAATGTTTAAGATGAGAAAGATCAGTTTAAAGCAAATTAACTCCCCTAGCATTAATTACAGAGTAATTTCCCTTTTTTACACTCTGCACCAAAACGTTTGCAAAATAAATAAAACTTCCATGCTTAGCAAAAGAAGTTCCTGTTTGAAAAAAAAAAGATAATAATGACTGCTCTTGTTGTTGGGCCAGAATATCAGATCAAAGTGCCAAGTTTAGAGAATACAAAAAATATAAATATAACAGTAAATGCAGTTTGCATATAATTAGGCTTCATTTTTTTTTTTTTTTTTTGGTGCCCATCCCAGAGGTGCAATATTGTTTTAAACAAGATGACTGGAAAGAACTGAACTTTTCCTATTTTTATGCCTAATTTGGTGTCAACTGACAAAGTATTTGCAGAGAAAATGTCAATGTTACAGTTTACCACAGACACACACACAGACAACCGAACACCAGGTTAAAACATAAGTGGGGGGAAGGAAAAAAAAGTGGGGGGAAGGAAAAGAAGATAGAACTGAGGACATTTCCAGCACAGGGTTACCAGGAAATATGACTTGTACTGAATTAACTCCTGGCACAGAGATGTCAACCCCAGAACAGTAGACATTTCCAGCACAGGGTTACCAGGAAATATGACTTGTACTGAATTAACTCCTGGCACAGAGATGTCAACCCCAGAACAGTAGACATTTCCAGCACAGGGTTACCAGGAAATATGACTTGTACTCAATTAACTCCTGTCACAGAGATGTCAACCCCAGAACAGTAGACATTTCCAGCACAGGGTTACCAGGAAATATGACTTGTACTGAATTAACTCCTGGCACAGAGATGTCAACCCCAGAACAGAGGACATTTCCAGCACAGGGTTACCAGGAAATATGACTTGTACTGAATTAACTCCTGGCACAGAGATGTCAACCCCAGAACAGTAGACATTTTCAGCACACAACTTCCAGGAGGAAATATGACTTATCCTGAATAAGCCCCTGGCACAGAGATGAATTTGAAAGGAACGCTCGGACTCCAAGCCACATCAGGAAACATACATTTTGTCTTCAAGGCATACAAACACTCGGGCCTACCTACAACTGTACAAGACAGTGTGACTGCTACGATTAAGCTCAATAGTCCACTCAATGCTGTTTCAAAAACGCGATTAGCTGAGCATCAACACGTGAGACCAAGGTTAACAGTGACTGCCCTGGCCTTGTGATCGATAGGTATAGAGCGTTTGGGTAATGTTACAACAGAAAAAGCATGTGATCATGCTATGTAGTCGAAAATGAACTCATTGGAACAATTTTGACGTTGGCGTAACGTCGGAACAAACTGTGATTGAATGCAACAAAATACGGTGAAATCCTATCACAGGTGGCATCTCTGCTGGCATAAACCTTGGGGTGGGGTGGGAGGGGTGAGGGGTGGATGGGTGGGTGTTCATAACTGGGGTTCCCAAAAATGCGACCAAACTACTTCTTCTTCTTCTGCGTTCACTCGTATGCACACGAGTGGGCTTTTACGTGTATGACCGTTTTTACCCCGGCATGTAGGCAGCCATACTCCGTTTTCGGGGGTGTGCATGTTGGGTATGTTCTTGTTTCCATAACCCACCGAACGCTGACATGAATTACAGGATCTTTAACGTGCGTATTTGATCTTCTGCTTGCATATACACACGAAGGGGGTTCAGGCACTAGCAGGTCTGCACATATGTTGACCTGGGAGATCGTAAAAAATTCCACCCTTTACCCACCAGGCGCCGTCACCGTGATTCGAACCCGGGACCCTCAGATTGACAGTCCAACGCTTTAACCACTCGGCTATTGCACCCGTCATGCAACCAAACAAAACTCCATACAATTCCCAGAATTTTCACAGACCAGACTGAACATTTTCCATACCAAACACAAAGCTTAAACTGAATTGAAAAAAAAAAAAAAAAAAAAAAAAAAAAAAAAAAAAGAACGCTACACTGCTGACAACAGAGATAGGGAGATATCCTGGTATTATCATCACTGTTCAAATTTTGTTTCTTCAATTTTCTTTTAATGCATTAAGACACTTCGCTGAATGGTACTGGTCAAAGGTTTTTGTTTGAATTCTAAGACTTTTCCAGACCCTGAAGGTTAGGCAACACTTATCCCCCCCCACCCCCCCAGATTTTTCCAGCCCAGGAAATGGTTCTATCATTTTTCTATGACTTTTCTGAACTTCCAGGACTCAAGACTTTGAACCCTATGAAAACTTGTACAGTAGTGAAACTGCAATGTTTATAATACAGAATCCTTACGACTTCCATGGCTCTGTACGAACCTTGTCATCAGATTCCAGATCCACATGCACCCTCTATTGTACTGTAATGCATTATATTACATTGTGTCACATCAGATTTCTCTGTGAAATTTGGGCTGCTCTTCCTAGGGACAGCACATCACTGCAGTGCAATGCCACCCTTTATTTCCTGCCTGCAAGTGTACTTGTCTTCCTATCAAAGTGGATTTCCAGAGAACTTTGCCAGGGTCAACTGTTTTGTTGCCGTGGGTTCTTTTACATGCTACACACCTTGGCCTGCAGACTGCACTTGTCCTCCTCGGTGTGTCGGATGATGTTCATCTGTTTCTCCACCTCCCTCTCCAGCTGTTGCACTGCTGCATTCTTCTGGCTCTCCAGCTCCGACAGCTGTTTCTCCAGCACCTCCGTTCGCTGGACCGACTTTCTCAGCTCCTCCTGAAATGATGATGATAATAATGATAATGATAAAGACGGTGATAAATTAATTCATATGGTGCTAAATCGTATGTGGCACCCATGTGCATAACTGAAATAAAGGGAATAAAAAGGCAACATTTAAATGCATTGCGATAATTCTTGTGTAGAGACACCAAAGCGCTTTCACATCCACCTTTTGCAGCTGCGCCCATGCATAGTTAACTGAAATACAGGAGTGAAAAACAAAATTGAAATGTATCTACTATCTCTACAGTGCTGAATCTTGTGTAGAAACAGCAAACCACTTTCACACCCAACTTTGACACACACACACACACACACAACTGTGAGCCAAATGGCTGAAAGACAAAACTTACAAACACATGCAGGTTGAAGGAGCTGTTTTGGAAAGAGGTAGGTTTTGAGATCAGACTTCAAAGAGCTCAGTGGATGAAGAGTCTTATATTGTGTCTGGTGTAAGGTCCAGAGACAAGAGAAAGAGCGGAGGAGTGTTTGATTCGGTATACACAGAAACAACGAATAAGATTTTGTTTGGGGGTCAGGCACAAGTCTCAGTGATACTTATCTATTTCAGTATTTGTCATTTAATATCACTGTTGCATATACCCCAGCCGACCACTGCAGAACCATTTGAGGGCTGAAAACACCACCAGTCCCATAGAAATAATGTTCATTATACCCCAGCCGACCACTACAGAACCATTTGAGGGCTGAAAACACCACCAGTCCCATAGAAATAATGTTCATTATACCCCAGCCGACCACGACAGAACCATCTGAGGGCTGAAAACACCACCAGTCCCATAGAAATAATGTTCATTATACCCCAGCCGACCACAACAGAACCATCTGAGGGCTGAAAACACCACCAGTCCCATAGAAATAATGTTTATTATACCCCAGCCGACCACAACAGAACCATTTTCAGGCTGAAAATACCATCAGTCCCATGGTAATAATGTTGTTCTCTTACTAATGTATTCATAAGGACGACGTCATTCATCTGATGGGCTGAACTGACGCTGTGAAGAAGAAGAAAAAGAAGACAAGGAAAACGAGGAAGATGAAGAAGAGAAAGAAGCAGAAGGAGAAAAAGAAGAAAAGGAAGAGGAGGAAGAACTCGAGAAGAAGAGAAAGAAGCAGGAGAAGACGAAGAAGAAGAGGAAGAAAAGGAAGTGGAGGCAAAAGAACTCAAGAAGAGGAAGAAACGGAAGATGAAGACGAAGAAGATGAACATGAAGAAGAGAAAGAACAAGAAAGAGAAAAGGAAGAGGAAGATGAAGAAGAGAAAGAAGAATCAGAAGACGACGATGATGAAGAAGATGGATAAGAGAAAGAAGAAGAAGAAGAAAAGAAGGAAGAAAAAGAACAGACAGAAGCAGAAGTAGTCTGAAGAAGAAGGAAGGGGAAGAAGAAGAAGGCAGAAGTATTCTGAAGAAGGAGAAGGAAGAAGAGGGTGAAGACGAAGAAGAAGAAGAAGGATGAAGAAGAAGGAGAAGGATGAAGAAGAAGATGAAGGAGGAGGAGGAGAAGGATGAAGAAGAAGGAGGAAGTAGTAGTAGTCTGAAGGAGAAGAAGGTAGAAGAGGAAGAGGAAGAAGAAAAAGTAGTCTGAAGGAGAAGGAAGAAGAAAAAGTAGTCTGAAGGAGGAGAAAGAAGAAGAAGAAAAAGTAGTCTGAAGGAGAAGGGAGAAGAAGAAGACTGAAGAAGGAAGAAGAAGTAGTCTGAAGGAGAAGGAAGAAGAAGAAGACTGAAGAAGGAAGAAGAAGTAGTCTGAAGGAGAAGGAAGAAGAAGAAGAAGAAAAAGTAGTCTGAAGGAGAAGGAAGAAGAAGTAGTCTGAAGGAGAAGGAAGAAGAATAAGTAGTCTGAAGGAGAAGAAGAAGAAGTAGTCTGAAGGAGAAGGAAGGAGGAAGAAGAAGTAGTCTGAAGGAGAAGGAGGAAGAAGAAGAAGAAAAAGAAGGAGGAAGAAGTAGTAGTCTGAAGGAGAAGGAAGAAGAAGTAGAAGTAGTCTGAAGGAGAAGGAAGAAGTAGTAGTAGTCTGAAGGAGAAGAAGAAGTAGTAGTAGTCTGAAGAAGAAGGAAGGAAGAAATGAAGTAGTCTGAAGGAGAAGGAGGAAGAAGTAGCAGTCTGAAGGAGAAGGAAGAAGAAGAAGAGAAGAAGAAAAAGTAGTCTGAAGGAGAAGGAAGAAGTAGTAGTAGTAGTCTGAAGAAGAAGGAAGAAAGAAATGAAGCAGTCTGAAGAAGAAGATCAAAGAAGATCAAAGAAGAAGTCAAAGAAGATGACGACAACTGAGCGACCCATCCCCTTGCAGGCCAGTGGGCAGCGTACCTTGAAGGAGCGACTCTGGGCCTGCAGGTCCTGTACCTGCTGGAGGCTCTGCTCCCTCTCCTGGGCCAGGGCGCTCTGCAGGGCCCGCAACTCCTCCCGGCTCTCCTGCCCCCTCTCTGCCTGCAGCAGCTCCTCCAGCTCCTGGCACCGCTGGGCCAGCTGTCTCTGTGCACCACAGCAAGGTTCGAACACCTCTTTCACCACAACACTATCATCAAGTAAAAAAAAAACCCAACAAAAATGAAAATAGACATGACAAAAAAAAAAAAGAAAAAGAAAAAGATACATGGTTCACAAAAAGTAACAGATCACTTGGCAGCGTGATTAATCAAGACTGATATCATATCCTCATATAGCGCCTATCCATACCCGTGGTCAGAGACCAAACTCTAAGCGCTTTACAAACCCAGTCATTCACACAACAGGCTGTCTACCTGGGAAAAGCCGACTAAGAGCTGCCTTCAGGCGCTCATCATTTGTTTCCTGTGTCATTCAGTCAGGTTTCAGTCATGCGCATACATTTATATGTACATTAGACTTAGAGCGGTTTTTTTCTTAAGAATTTTGCCAGGGACAATCCTTTTAAAGCTGTGGGTTCTTTAACATGTGCTAAGCGCATTGCACTCGGCTCAAAGATCAGACTGATGCGTACCCTGGTGACATCAATACTCTTGTATGCATGTGAATCGTGGACCTTAACAGCTGAAATAGAAAAGAGAATACAGTCCACTGAGATGAGATGCTTTCGAAGACTCCTGGGCATCTCCTACAAAGATCATATCACGAACAAAGAAGTTCGAAACAGAATCAGGCAAGTCATTGGACCCTACGAAGACCTGTTGACCTTGGTCAAGAGACGCAAGCTCAAATGGTATGGCCATGTCATGAGATCATCAGGGCTTGCCAAGACATTCCTGCAGGGCACAGTGCAAGGAGGGAGAAGGAGAGGCAGACAGAGGAAGAGATGGGAGGACAACATCCCAGAATGGACGGGCTTGAGGTTGAGCGATACAATCAGGAGGTCAGAAAACCGAGAGGATTGGAGGATGCTGGTTGCCTGATCACCTGTGGCGCCCCAACAGTCCACAAGACTACGGGATAGACAAAAAGACAACAACAACAACAAAAAAAAGTACATGCTGCACACAGGACCTCAGTTTATCATCTCCTTTGAATGAGAATACTGAACAGTTTATAGAAGTGTTTCATAGCAGCACAATCATCAAGTATACAACAGACATATCAAACACAAGCTTCAGACTTGCCTGGACCCCAAAATGCACACCCCCAGTAGCTGAACCCCAGTTTTCACTAGTAACAATACATGGATTTTTTTGTTCAAATGAATAACACACAGTAATACAGACACAAACACTGTACAGAATATACTGCCAGCTTGCTGGATAAAAAGCATTTCAAACAAATCTTTTGAATGCTCAAATGTACTGGAGAGGAAACTGTTCATGCAGAAACTTCAGACACAATACTATCGTCATCCAAAGCAGATGTGGTGTAACAGAAACTTCAGACACAATACTATCGTCATCCAAAGCAGATGTGGTGTAACAGAAACTTCAGACACAATACTATCGTCATCCAAAGCAGATGTGGTGTAACAGAAACTTCAGACACAATACTATCGTCATCCAAAGCAGATGTGGTGTAGCAGAAACTTCAGACACAATACTATCGTCATCCAAAGCAGATGTGGTGTAGCAGAAACTTCAGACACAATACTATCGTCATCCAAAGCAGATGTGGTGTAGCAGAAACTTCAGACACAATACTATCGTCATCCAAAGCAGATGTGGTGTAGCAGAAACTTCAGACACAATACTATCGTCATCCAAAGCAGATGTGGCGTAGCAGAAACTTCAGACACAATACTATCGTCATCCAAAGCAGATGTGGTGTAACAGAAACTTCAGACACAATACTATCGTCATCCAAAGCAGATGTGGTGTAGCAGAAACTTCAGACACAATACTATCGTCATCCAAAGCAGATGTGGTGTAGCAGAAACTTCAGACACAATACTATCGTCATCCAAAGCAGATGTGGTGTAACAGAAACTTCAGACACAATACTATCGTCATCCAAAGCAGATGTGGTGTAGCAGAAACTTCAGACACAATACTATCGTCATCCAAAGCAGATGTGGTGTAGCAGAAACTTCAGACACAATACTATCGTCATCCAAAGCAGATGTGGTGTAGCGTCAATGGATCACTCTCCACTCTTTGACACCTCCTTCAAACTGAAACTGGACACATTACAGTTTCAAGGTGCTGCTAAAGTGTGCATGTCAAAGCCTGCAGACTGATCCACATGTGTACGTGACACAACATCTGTTGTAAAAAAACAAACAAACAACAACCTGACTTTTGCATAAATCCAATGCACTCATCAGGTGTAGAGAGTCTATCCTAGTTTTGTAAGAAACATTAATATAAATGTGATAGAGTTAGCTTGGCAAGGGCTGTGGTTTATTATCAGAGATTTACAGACTTAACACATCCTGTGCTCACAGCGCCAAGGTACACTTGGTGGTAAAGGGCTGTGGTTTATTATCAGAGATTTACAGACTTAACACATCCTGTACTCACAGCGCCAAGTTGTAACAAGGTACACTTGGTGGTAAAGGGCTGTGGTTTATTATTAGAGATTTACAGACTTAACACATCCTGTGCTCACAGCGCCAAGTTGTAACAAGGTACACTTGGTGGTAAAGGGCTGTGGTTTATTATTAGAGATTTACAGACTTAACACATCCTGTACTCACAGCGCCAAGTTGTAACAAGGTACACTTGGTGGTAAAGGGCTGTGGTTTATTATTAGAGATTTACAGACTTAACACATCCTGTACTCACAGCGCCAAGTTGTAACAAGGTACACTTGGTGGTAAAGGGCTGTGGTTTATTATTAGAGATTTACAGACTTAACACATCCTGTGCTCACAGCGCCAAGTTGTAACAAGGTACACTTGGTGGTAAAAGGCTGTGGTTTATCATCAGAGATTTACAGACTTAACACATCCTGTGCTCACAGCGCTAAGTTGTAACAAGGTACGCTTGGTGGTAAAGGGCTGTGGTTTAGGGATGGATTTTGAAGGAAATAACTGAAACCTTAAAGGGAATAATTTGGATCTATTTTAAAATGGATCTTTATCCTGTCGTAGGATATTTTTGAAGGATCAAAATCCTGTCGGCAATGCCACTTTTTGTAGCCGTGTACTGAACTGAGTGGTTATTCAAGGGGACGGTACAAAAGAACTAACTAATGATGATTTACTGAATTAAAGGATAGACAAGAATTCATGTGCACAGGCCAAGAACATATAGAGGCCAGTGACAAATGGGTTTTTCTATTGTTTTATTATTTACAATAGTTATGAGAACATAAGAAAAGAAGACATAAACTAAAGGAGAAAACAGTGCCTGGAATGACACAAACAAATGTCATTAGCACATGTCGGCACAAGTGGACAGTAAGGCACATGTATACATATTACATGGAAAGACTATCACTCGGTTTGGGATAAGTGTGAAGACCAAACACTGACATCAAATGGTATTTCTAATACATTTGAACAGTGCAGTTAAAGTGATTGAAGCTATGCTGATTTAGTGAAAGTACACTGACAGTATAGATAAGGTAAAGCTTATACTGTGTCAAAGTGACTCAAATGAATCAGTTTATCATGTAGCACTATACTGGAGTAAGCTGTATATGAGGGCATGATAACTAAATTATAATTAACAGGACTGTGATACATATCAGATGGTTTTAACCAATAGCTGATATTAATCCAACACTATCTTGTAATCACCACAACAGAATACTACACACATCTTAGAGTAATGAGAATCAGTGGCTTTGATATTATACTGGCAAACTGATAGACCAGTTTCAGTTTCAGTAGCTCAAGGAGGCGTCACTGCGTTCAGACAAATCCATAGACGCTACACCACATCTGCCAAGCAGATGCCTGACCAGCAGCGTAACCCAACGCGCTTAGTCAGGCCTTGAGAAAAAAAAAAGAAAAAAAGAAAAAAAAAGGTGAATAAATAATAGATAAGCTTACATAAATAAATAAATAATAATTATGATATTAAAAAAAAAAAGAAAAAGAAAAAAGAAAAAAAAGAAAAAAAAAAGGGTAGTAGTAATGATAATAATAATAAAACAAGAGAGGCAAGGCCTTCAAGACTCACTTGTGATACACTTTAAAAAAAATCCAAGCTTTTTATGTATTGAGTATAATTTCAAAATGTAATGTTTAAGATGAGAAAGATCAGTTTAAAGCAAATTAACTCCCCTAGCATTAATTACAAATTTCCCTTTTTTACTATCTGCACCAAAACGTTTGCAAAATAAATAAAACTTCCATGCTTAGCAAAAGAAGTTCCTGTTTGAACAGAAAATGATAATAATGACTGCTCTTGTTGTTGGGTCAGAATATCAGATCAAAGTGCCAAGTTTAGAGAATACAAAAAATATAAATATAACAGTAAATGCAGTTTGCATATAATTAGGCTTCATTTTTTATTTTTTTGTGCCCATCCCAGAGGTGCAATATTGTTTTAAACAAGATGACTGGAAAGAACTGAATTTTTCCTATTTTTATGCCTAATTTGGTGTCAACTGACAAAGTATTTGCAGAGAAAATGTCAATGTTAAAGTTTACCACGGACACACACACACACAGACAACCGAACACCGGGTTAAAACATAGACTCACTTTGTTTACACAAGTGAGTCAAATAATAATAAATAAATAAATAAATAAGACAACAATGATGATAAATAAGCAAATAAATGTAAAACATGAAGAAACACATTCACACATACACCCACACATGCATAACAGATATGCACCAAACATGCAGTTTCACATATATGAAAGCACAGTCAAATACATATAAACGTACATGAGCTCCAACACACACACACACACACCACACACATTACCCTGCACCTCCTTTACCCCCCTCCTCCACACACTCATTTCTAGTCTATGTATCGCAGCTTCCATGGCACACACACACACACACACATAGACCAGATAGTGAAGAACCATCATGGCTTAACCATTAAGTGGTGAATGAACTTACACAAGTAATCCCTTTCATTGAAGCCAAATAAAAACATAGCTAAGCTTGTGCTCAACATTTAAATCTCCCCCGCTGAAGCGGGATAAGGAACCTGACCTTCATCAGTGACAGCAAATGAGAAAGAATGCGTCACATGCACTCACTAGAATATTCTTGAACAAACTATCAGTGTCCAGAGACGTCACCGACTGTGACGTTAAGAAGAATCAAATGGAATACTGCTCCAAGCATATGACGACATTTTCTAGATCAATCACTGCCGAGCTGTGACTACATGTCAACGCAGAACTGAACAAAGCAATATCAACATACTCATATGAACACAAGTACTGTGTCAAAGAATACAATTTGCAAATCATCAGCACATTCTAAATGGGGTACTTACGGTGATACATAGCGAGATGTCAGCCTCTGTGACGACACACACACTGCTTGCGAAACAGCAAGAGGGAAAGAGAGCAGGCTCTGACCACAGGCTGGCTCAGGTGAAAATGACCAGAGTGGCTGCTCAGTCTCTTTATGCAAGTTAAGTGGACTACAAAGGCAGTCACATGTGCTGTGAAATCTAAGAAAAACTGTGTTTCTTACAAGGTGTTCAGTGATAGATTTCTAAATAATTCCTGAACCGATTTACGTCGGATAAGTTGCAAAAGAAAGAGCTCAACACCTACTTTCTAATGAGTATAAAATGAAGTGTTGATTATTCACGATGAATTTATAATCTTAATTTAAGTCACCTGAACAGGGTCAATTTTAACGAGCTCATTGCTGAAAATTACAAACTGCGTTAAATCAGTTTAATGTAGGCAAACATAAAAGGAATAGATTTAAAGATGGAATTGCGACGATTCTGCCAGTATATAATACTGTAGTTTACTGATCCGACAAAATGATATTAACCAAATACAGTGGAGCAGAAACACAGATTTCAGCTCAGCCAATAGTGTACCGCGACGCTGGTCGAGGAGTAGGTTGTCTGGCGAGAAGGACAAAATGACGTAAGCGGCTTAGCGTCAGTTGATATCTTTAGACTGACGAACGATAAACTGAAATCAAGCACGCTTCTAACCGATTCAAGTGTGTGTGTAAGCACAACACATATAATATTGCAGTGAACGATACAGAGACTTGATTTAATAGATGAATAGGGAATAAGTTTAGAATGGACTTTGTGTTCAAACCAGGAATGGCGTCACACATTCTGCGCGAGCCGTTGAAGGCCGGCGGGTTAGTTGCGAAAATGTTGTCTGCTATTCAGTTTGTGCGTGAAGCAGTATCTGAAGCCTAAATGCGCTATCTGAAACAGTATCTGAAGCTAAGCGCTTGGCTACATAAAAATGACATATCAATAGGACAAAACAAAGAACTAATTACATACAACAGAATAAATCATAATTACTGAAAACAGACAATAATTAACCGACCACTTCCATGTGAAAAACAGACACATGAAATGTTCAGACTGACCTCCAGGCGCTGAATCTTGACCTGGTCATGTTCCCTCTGCACACTGATGGCACGGTTGGACTTCATCTCTTTCTGCAGACACTGCTGCAGGTTGGACAGCTGTTTTTCCATCTCTGCCTCATGGCTGCTCAGCTTCTGTTGGAACACCGCCTCTTTCTCTGCAAGCTCCACCTCCTTGAGACCAACCTTATGCCGGAACTCCGCCTCTTTCTCAGCCAGCACCTGGGCAAGCTCCGCCTCCTTGACACTGGCCACTCTCTCTTCCATCTCCTGGAGTGAGTGCTGGAAGTGTGCTTCCTGGTTGGCCAGGGCGCGAGAGGACTGAGCCTTGGTAGAGGTCAGGGCGTCCTGCAGAGTGTGGACCTGGTCCTCCAGCTGGGCCCTCTGCCCCATGTGCTCCCCCTCCTGATCCTCCAGGGCAGAGGTCATCCGAAGGTCGTACTCTGCACGCTGCTCCGCCAGCTCATTCTCGTAGGTCAGGCGTTGCTGCTTCATGTCCTCTTCCATGTCGTCCTGCAGAGACTTGAGTTGTTCCTTCCAGTACTCTTCCGTCTCCTCCACCTGTACAAAACACTTCATCACCTCAGCAAGAGAAATTAATGTGGTGAACGCTACACAATAATGTATGACAATCACCGTAAGTCAATATGTATACTGTGTGAAAAGCACTCCCCAGTGCCAAATATCTCAGAAACGATGCTCTCAGTCATAAGCTTCAGTTCATGTCAAAACACAATGGATTTGTTCACTTCAAACTCGGTCAAGGAACAAATGGTCAATCATTGTTCTATTGACAGGAAACTGGCTGCAGCTGTCAAGCTTTGTTATTATGTGAAATACGGTCCTTTCAACATGACCCCTGGATGCTGACTAAAGTTTCCCCTGGCAGTGCACTGTCTGGTCGACTAGCGTTACCTATGGCAGTGAAAGAGTTAAAATACTGAAACGCTAAGTTGATGTAAACCTCACATACATAATGATACAACACAATCACACACATGCAATGATCAGTCTCCCAGTCATTCAATAAGAATATATAAAAGACATGAAATGCTTAAAACTAAGTCAATGTAAACCTCTCATACAATAATCACAATTATACACATGCAATAAGTACAGCAAGAAAACAGGCATAAATATCATGTTATAATTAAAACAAAGACATACAATAACTATGATACATGATTAAAACAAGCTATTCACCTGGATGGCTGCTTTCCGCTTCTGGGCCTCCACACAGTCCTTCAGATCTTGGATTTTCCGGTCACTTTCCTCTTGTATCTTTCTGACAGTGTCTGCGTGCTCTTTACTGGTGAGTTGTTGGACATGACGGGATTCTTCAGAAAGTCTGGCCACAGTGGTCTGTAACTGGGTCGTGTGGTTTTCTGCCTCTTGAAGCCTCACCGTCAGCTCCTGTTCCTTCTGTTCCGATGCCCTGGTTTCTTGCAGCAGAGTGTCAACGGACTTTGCCAGCTGAAGAATGCTGGACGCTGAAGAGGAGCCAAGCTGTGTCAGTGCCGTCACAAGCTGCTCACTGGACACCCCAGTGGCTGACCGTGTGTCTATTGCACCAATCAGTTTATTCACAGCTTCAGTGCATGCTTCATCCTCCTTGGCATCACTCTGAAGGGCGTTAATTTCAGACGCATGGTTTTCTCTTTCAGTCTGGATCTGTGTCTCCAAGGCCTTCAGTGTGGCTTCTGCCTGACTCACAGCCTGCTCTTTGGCCTGCAGCTTCTGCAGGAGTTCAGCCAGCTGCTGTTCAACAGCTCCAGTGGAGGACTGCAGCTCCTCTTCTGTCTGCGCACTCCTCTGTCGCAGTGTTTCCTGCTCCTGTGCATGCTGCAGCCTCAGCTCTTCCAGCAGCTCTTCTTTCTTGCTGACCACTGATTCAAGGTGTCCCACTTTCTGGACCACTGCCGACCACTCCTGTCTCAGCGTGCTGAGGTTCTGCTGGAGCTCCTCTTCCTTCAGGGCCGCTGAACTCTGGAAGGCCTCAAGGTCTGCCCTGTGCTGACTCTCAGCCTCTGACAGAGCGCATTCTTTCTCTTCAATGATGGACTGCAGTTCTGTCACTTGCCGTTCCAGCTGGGTGGCATGCTGCCTGTGCGTGGTGACGGCTTGGGTCAGGTCCGCTTCCTTGCTGGCGGCCGTGTTCTGGAAGGACTGCAGGCTGTCCAGGAGGACCTTCTCCTTGTCCACGTGGTCTCCCTGCACGCCCTTCAGCCTGTCCTCCATGGAGCGGAGCTGTGTCTCCAGCTGTTCACTGCTCTGTCTCTCCTCTCTCACCTCCTCCGCCTTCCTACCCACCTCTCGCTCCAGCTCTTTGACCTTCACCTCATGATCGTGTTGGAGGGACTCTAGTTTTCCCTTCTCGCTCTCCACTTCTTCGCACAGCTGTTGGATGCGGTGATCTTTTTGCCGAGCGTCAGCTTCAAGCTCACTGACCTTGACCTTCAGCTGGTCCTCCATGTCCTGGTGTGCTGCTTTCAGAGAACCTGTCTCCAGGTCATGCTTCTCTCTCAGCTCTGTGAGCTGTGTGGCGGTGGCTTCCTGCAGGCCGGCCAGCCTGGCTTGTGTCTGGCGGTGATCGGCTTCCAGCTGCTCTGTCAGAGTCCTGGCCTGCTGCAGCTCCTCCCTCACCTTGGTCAGCTGGGCCTGGCTGAGGGAAGCCTGCTCCTCCACACTCTGCTGCAGAGACTGCAGCTCCTCCACTTGCTTCTCCACTTCTTGCTTCGACTGGAGAGCGCTTTGTAACCCTTCGTCTCTGGCTGTCAGGTCAACCCTCAGCCGTGCGATGTGCGACTCCTTGTCCTGGAGCTGGGCGGTGAGGGTCAGCACCTGCTTCTCCGTGTCCTGTGTGGCGGCCTTCAGCCTGTCATCCAGCTGTGTCTGCAGGAAGGACCTCACTCGGTCTACCTCCTCCTGGGCCTGTTGGTGCTGACGCTGACAGAGGGTCAGCTCTGACGTCAGGCTGTGCGCCTTTTCTCTCTGCTCTCTGACGCCGCGCTCTGCTTCCTCACACCTGTCACACCACACACACTGCTGTCAGCCATGTCATCCACACAAAACTGCACTTGTCAAGAACTGTGATTCCCTGTTACAAATTGTTTGCCTTACCAATAGAATTTTGGGACTTGCCAGTCTGGCAATGTCAAGACTCAAGTGTCCGATCAAGCTTGGTAAAATCTTTCTGACACAAGTCTCCTCTTTAGAATATTCAGGATAAACGTGAAAACAGAAACAGTGTGTATATTTGAATGCACACACACATCATATAGTCATTTAAAATTTTCAATTTTTTAAATTATCATAAATAATTATATAAGATGGATTGAAATTAAAAGCAAACAAATAACTGAAAGAAAGAACAAAACAAAGAATGTGTGAAAGAAGCTCCACAATTATTTAGAGAAAGAAAGAAACATCATAAATACATCCATACAATTTTTCCAGAACAAACTGGCATAGATACCATTTTTCTTTAAGAGACAAGAAACACTTCTAGAATGCCTGCATTGTAATATTAACAGCATTTCAAGGTGCCAGAATTGTTCTATGCCTGCATTGTAATATCAACAGCATTTCAATGTGCCAGAATTGTTCCAGATCAAACCCCTCACCTGTCAGTCAACCGAGTGACTTCAGAAGACTTCTCAGCCAACGCCTGTTGCAGACTCTGGCACTGACTTTCCCTGGCGTCTGCAGCAAGCCGTGCCTCTTTGAGCGCTGACTCTCTTTCCTCCAGTCTCTGGCTTGTTTCCTCCAGGGCAGACAGCTTGCTGTTCAGGCTGTTTCGAAGCTCTGAGCATTCCGTCTCTTTCCTTTCCAGCACTTTTTTCAGCAGTTCACAGTTGGCAGTTTTCTCATCTAACTGGGCGCTCAGCGTTTTGCGGTCACTTTCTTTCTGTTCCATGTCGCTTCTCAGGCTGTCACAGTCAGAGTCTCTTTCGCTGATCCGTTGTTGCAGACCCGCATTCAAGGCCACGAACTTCTCAAGATTCTCCCGAACACTTTCACACTCAGCAACAGCTCGTGATGTCTCACATGTAAGCCGGTCAATTTCCGAGTCTTTGCTCTCCAGTTGAGAAACAAGCTGATCGCAGCGCTCACTTCTCCCCCTTAGCTCTTCCTGCAGGAGGCCAAGCTTTTCCTCCCTGTCACGCAGGTTGGAGGTCAAGAGGTCGCACTGCGACTGGAGGTCAAGGACAGAGGTCTGAAGTGTGTCGCACTGCTGGCTGGTCTGCTGCAGGCTGTGTGTCAGGCTCTGGCACTGCTTCTGTTCCACAGTCAGCTGACCATGAAGGTCATCGTGCTGGGTCTGAAGGTCATCATGCTGGGTCTGAAGGTCATCATGTTGCGTCTGAAGGTAACTGAATTTGGTCTGAAGGTCGTCATGCTGCGTCTGAAGGTCATCACGTTGGGTATGAAGGTTGTCGTGCTGGGTCTGAAGGTCATCTCGCTGTGTCTGAAGGTCGTCACGCTGGGTCTGAAGGTCATCGCGTTGGGTCAGCAGGTCATCGCGTTGCATCTGAAGGCTGTCACATTGCGTCTGAAGGTCATCACGTTGGGTCAGTAGGTCATCGCGCTGGGTCAGCAGGTCATCACATTGCATCTGAAGGCCATCACGTTGGGTCTGAAAGTTGTCGCGTTGGGTCAGTAGGTCATCACGCTGGGTCTGAAGGTCGTCACGCTGGGTCAGCAGGTCATCGCATTGGGTCTGAAAGTTGTCGCGTTGGGTCAGCAGGTCATCACGCTGGGTCTGAAGGTCGTCACGCTGGGTCAGCAGGTCATCGCACTGGGTCTGAAAGTTGTCGCGTTGGGTCAGCAGGTCATGGTGCTGAGTTCGCAGGTCATCCAGGGTGGCGTGGAGGGTGTCGCGTTCCGTGTGTGCCTGCTGCAGGTCCCTGTGCAGCTGCTGACACTGGGCGTCTGTGTCCTTCAGCTGGCTGTGGGCGTCCTGCACTTTTGTGTCCAGCTCCTCCGCCCTCTGTCTGAGGGACCCGCACTCCTCCTGTCACACACAGCCACCACTCTTCCTGACTGACACGGGCCATTTAGAAACACACACATATATATATATATCTATTTTTTGGTTGAATTATTATCATGTTAACCATTAGATTTTTTCTATAATTCATCTTTTTTTTATTTTTCTTTTTTCTTTTACCTTTCTAAGTTACTTTTTTTTTGTTTGTTTTAAATTGATTTGTTTTGGGTTTTTTCGGGGGTCTTTTTTTAGCAGGGGCAGGGGGAACTAGTGACAGATCTTTTCATTTAGCAACCTCACTCCCATGACTTACTGACCGAAATGGAAAAAAAGAAAGAAAAAAAAGAAAAAACGAAAAAAGAAAAAAAGAACAAATAAAAACCCCATTCAAAACATGCTCTCCAGAAATACTGAGACAAGGGACATGCTAAGATAACAGTGGCATTGCAACAGACGATTCCGACTGTGGCTGTGTAGGGGGGACGAGGAAAGAGTGGCATGGGAGTAATGACACTGAAATGGAATAGATGACAGGGCAGCAAAAAGAAAAAGAAAAAAGAAAAAAGATAACGGTGGTGGGGGGTGGAGGGTAAGTTGATCATTCCATCGACGGGCGCAATAGCCGAGTGGTTAAAGCGTTGGACTTTCAATCTGAGGGTCCCGGGTTCGAATCTCAGTAACGGCGCCTGGTGGGTAAAGGGTGGAGATTTTTACGATCTTCCAGGTCAACATATGTGCAGACCTGCTAGTGCCTGAACCCCCTTCGTGTGTATACGCAAGCAGAAGATCAAATACGCACGTTAAAGATCCTGTAATCCATGTCAGCGTTCGGTGGGTTATGGAAACAAGAACATACCCAGCATGCACACTCCCGAAAACGGAGTATGGCTGCCTACATGGCGGAGTAAAAACGGTCATACACGTAAAAGCCCACTCGTGTACATACGAGTGAACGTGGGAGTTGCAGCCCACGAACGCAGAAGAAGAAGAAGAAGATCATTCCATAAAGTTTGAGGAGAGGTGCGAGCGTATTTACTCTACCCTGAGGACGACATTGTGCATGTTTAGTCACACAGTCAGTCCACACATTCTCTGACACAAAAAGGAAAGGCATGACACATACATTTCGCTCCAAAAAGTGCTCTCTTTCTCTCAGGAGAACCCAACTTCCTTTCTGCCTTTTTAGTTCTTGGTTGCCTGCCCTGTCTCCTGTGCTGTTTCAGTGGCACCGCTCACATGCTGTTTGTCCCAAAATGACTGATAATGATATGAATACTTATACAGAATCTATCCAGCATTTTACAAAGAGGAGGTGAAAGAAGATTGGAAGAAAAAGGGAAACAAGAAGAGGAAGAAAAAGGAGAAAAAGAGGAAGAGGAAGGAGAAGAGGAGGAAGAAGAGGAAGAGGAAGAAGAAGAAGAGGAAGAAAAGGAAGAGGAAGAATACAAACGAGAAAGCCCAAAACAAGTCAAAGAAGAGGAAGACAACAAGAACGCCCACACACAACCCCACGCTCACCTCCAGTTGTTTGAGGGAAGCTCGGCTGACCTCCAGGTCATGCTGGGTGGCAAGGTGAAGGTCGGGGGACAGCCAGGTGCTCCGGATCTGCTCCAGCTCTGCCCGGAGTTCCTCCACCAGCTTGTCTGTGACCACGCCCATCGACTCCCCACTGGACCCGCTCACGTCACCTGAAACACCCGCTGCTGTCACAGGGCCCATAGGCGTCAGTGCTGTGTGTGGGTTTTCCTTCACACGTCTCTGTCTATCCCCTTGACTGCTGTCACAGGGCCCACAGGCGTCAGTGCTGTGTGTGTGTTTTCCTTCACACGTCTCTGTCTATCCCCTTGACTGCTGTCACAGGGCCCACAGGCGTCAGTGCTGTGTGTGGGTTTTCCTTCACACGTCTCTGTCTATCCCCTTGACTGCTGTCACAGGGCCCATAGGCGTCAGTGCTGTGTGTGGGTTTTCCTTCACACGTCCCTTTCTATCCCCTTGACTGCTGTCACAGGGCCCACAGGCGTCAGTGCTGTGTGTGGGTTTTCCTTCACACGTCTCTGTCTATCCCCTTGACTGCTGTCACAGGGCCCACAGGCGTCAGTGCTGTGTGTGGGTTTTCCTTCACACGTCCCTTTCTATCCCCTTGACTGCTGTCACAGGGCCCACAGGTGTCAGTGCTGTGTGTGGGTTTTCCTTCACACGTCTCTGTCTATCCCCTTGACTGCTGTCACAGGGCCCACAGGCGTCAGTGCTGTGTGTGGGTTTTCCTTCACACGTCTCTGTCTATCCCCTTGACTGCTGTCACAGGGCCCACAGGCGTCAGTGCTGTGTGTGGGTTTTCCTTCACACGTCCCTTTCTATCCCCTTGACTGCTGTCATGGAGCCTCACTCCCTCACAACCACACCCACGCCCCCTCACACTCATGATCCCCAGTCTTCCCTCACACCCACCCACCCACATACGCATGTCCCCACTCACCCCAAAACACTCATGCTCCCCCTTCTTCCCTCACACACACACCCACATACCCATGTCCCCACTCACCCCCACACACCCATGCTTCCCTCACACCCACACACACCCATGTCCCCACTCACCCCCACACACCCATGCTTCCCTCACACCCACATACCCATGTCCCCACTCACCCACACACACCCATGCTTCCCTCACACCCACACACACCCACATACCCATGTCCCCACTCACCCCCACACACCCATGCTTCCCTCACACCCACATACCCATGTTCCCACTCACCCACACACACCCATGCTTCCCTCACACCCACACACATACCCATGTCCCCACTCACCCACACACACCCATGCTTCCCTCACACCCACACACACCCACATACCCATGTCCCCACTCACCCCCACACACCCATGCTTCCCTCACACCCACACACACCCACATACCCATGTCCCCACTCACCCACACACACCCATGCTTCCCTCACACCCACACACACCCATGTCCCCACTCACCCACACACACCCATGCTTCCCTCACACCCACACACACCCACATACCCATGTCCCCACTCACCCCCACACACCCATGCTTCCCTCACACCCACACACACCCACATACCCATGTCCCCACTCACCCACACACACCCATGCTTCCCTCACACCCACACACATACCCATGTCCCCACTCACCCCCACACACCCATGCTTCCCTCACACCCACACACACCCACATACCCATGTCCCCACTCACCCCCACACACCCATGCTTCCCTCACACACCCACGTTCCCACTCACCCACACACACTCATGACCCCCCACGCCCCCTCCTTCCCTCACACACACATGCCCATCCCTCCCTCCCCGCCCCCCCAACTTACTGACAGAGGAGCTGCGGTCCAACAGCTGCTGCCTCTGCTGAAGGTTGACACGCCTCAGGACGTCCATGTCCAGCTCCAGGGCCCTCCTCTCCTCCTGACCCTTGTCCCACGCCTCACGCAGCGACCCCACCTCCCCCTCCAGCTCGCCCACACGCCTCCGCAGCGTCTCGCTCTTCCGCTGCTCCTTGCCCACCTCCAGCTGGGAGGCCTCCAGGCGCCCCACCTGTCAGGGGCATCCAGGGACAGGGGAGTTCAACGCTTTCCCTGCTGAGCGTCTGCGTCAAGGACACTCCACCCACTGCCAAGTGTTCTAGGCTCGCTCTCACACGATTCGGTTTGTTGTCACAACAACACAGTAGACTTCATCACACCAAACACAGTCGGGGGGGGGGGGGGGGGGGGGGCCGAAGGTTAGTCCTTTTCCTATGGCACAGGAAAATTGACTGTAGATGTCAAGGTTTGTTACGATGTAAAAAATAACAACCTGTTTAATGAAAACCCTTCATGTTGAATAAAGTCGCCTGTGGCAGTGAACTGTTTGGCCAGCTAAAGTCGCCTATGGTGGTGAAAAAGTTAACTACCAGTTAGTTTAAACAACCTGTCAGCTTGCGTCCTTAATGTCAAGTTTTTCCCCAAGGCGTCGGTCTTGTATTTTTACATGAGTGGTCCATTGGTTGATTAAAGACCAAAAAAAAAAAAAAGGTGTAACACAGAGTTCTGATAAATGATACCATGTTGAACCAAGACTTGTGGTCTTCCTTCGAAAAGAAATATGGACAGGAAAATACAACAAAAAATAAAACAAAAAAATCCCCCCCAAAAAAACAGAACAAACAAAAAACTCAACCAGACAGAGACACTAGTCAAAAAAGAATTTCAAACAGTGGTAAACAAATCACACAACAAGAATTTCATAGAACACATTACAAGAAAAGAACCCACAGCTTTATATACATTCACTGCGAACGCCAATGCTGTACACTGTAAACACACACACACATGCAGTGTTTCTCCTGACTTTCAAAACACAGGCTCACACAGCAGGCAGACAACAGATGTCCAGGTAGACAGACAGTCCTCACCTTGTCACGCAGAGTGCTGAGATCTTCGTACAGGCTGTTGTTCTCCTCTCTCAGAGACTGGCACAGCTGCTTCAAGGTCTCTGCGGTCTGGGCTGCACTGCGCAGACTGACACACACACACACACACGCACATGCACACACAGAGCAAAGTTACGTGGGCACTGACACACAGAGCAAAGTTATGATGGCACTGACACACAAAGTTATGTGGGCACTGACACACAGAGCAAAATTATGTGGGCACTGACACACAGAGCAAAATTATGTGGACACTGACACACACAGCAAAATAATGTGGGCACTGACACACACAGCAAAATTATGTGGGCACTGACACACAGAGCAAAATTATGTGGGCACTGACACACACACAGCAAAATTGTGTAGGCACTGACACACAGCAAAATTATGTGGGCACTGACACACACAGAAAATTATGTGGGCACTGACACACACAGAGCAAAATTATGTGGGCACTGACACACAGAGCAAAATTATGTGGGCACTGACACACACAGCAAAATAATGTGGGCACTGACACACACACAGCAAAATTGTGTAGGCACTGACACACACAGAGCAAAATTATGTGGGCACTGACACACACAGCAAAATTGTGTAGGCACTGACACACACAGAGCAAAATTATGTGGGCACTGACACACACAGAGCAAAATTATGTAGGCACTGACACACACAGAGCAAAATTATGTGGGCACTGACACACACAGAGCAAAATTATGTAGGCACTGACACACACAGAGCAAAATAATGTGGGCACTGACACACACAGCAAAATAATGTGGGCACTGACACACATAGCAAAATAATGTGGGCACTGACACACAGAGCAAAATTATGTGGGCACTGACACACACAGAGCAAAATTATGTAGGCACTGACACACACAGAGCAAATTTGTGTAGGCACTGACACACACAGAGCAAAATTATGTGGGCACTGACACACAGAGCAAAATTATGTGGGCACTGACACACAGAGTAAAATTATGTGGACACTGACACACAGAGCAAAATTATGTGGGCACTGACACACAGAGCAAAATTATGTGGGCACCGACACACACAGAGCAAAATTATGTGGGCACTGACACACATAGCAAAATTATGTGGACACTGACACACACAGAGCAAAGCTATGTTGGCACTGACACACACAGCGCAAAGAGTATTAACTGCCAGGCTAACTGATTCATTCATCTATATGTAATTGTACTGTATTGTATCCTAGGCCAGTCTTTATCAACTCTCTTGATGAATGAAATAAATGATCTATCACTTTGGGATAATGGTTAACCCTAACCCTTCTCTTCAACATTACAGTGCTCTTTATCCAGTTGCTCACACAGTGTCATGCCAAATTTTCCAAGTCACATCACCGCTCGAAAGGAAAATTCAGTCCAAAACTCTGTCCTGAGCAGAATCTACATGCAAGGTATAAGAATTTAAAACCCACGGGAAGAAAAAGAGGCCAACTCAGAAACAGCTGTTGAAGAGACATCCAAGCAGACACCAAGATGGGCCTTACATGGAGTCAGAGGCAAAGGCAATGGATGGGGGGGACTGTGGAAATCTCTTGTTGATGGCCTATATTCCCAGAGGGGAAGAAGACAGGTACAAAAAAAATCTTTTTTGTTTCAGTTCAGGGTATGCACCATTTGCATTGTATCGCCCTATAGCTGGAAATCACGGTGACTAAGAGGAGACAAGGTATTTCTGACTGTGGTCACACCTGCACCCCATGTCAGTTTTACAGATAATGCTATCGCCAAATTTGTACTAAAACTGGCTCAGTTTGTGTCACGACATGCCAGGCTCTATAACTCAGAGACTTGTGGCACCAAACCAACCTCCCCCACCTCTCCACATCTCGCTCCAGTTCCAGGTTTGAGTCCTGCACAGCCCCCAGTTCATTCATCCGGTCCTGCAGAGACCTCAGGCGCTGAACCTGCTCTTCCAGTTCACGGATCCTGCAGTCTGGGGAATCACACACACACCACAGTTCTGTCATGCACTGTAAAGGTACATAGATCCTGCAGTCTGGGAAATCACACACACACACACCACAGTCCTGTCATGCACTGCAAAGGTACATTGATCCTGCAGTCTGGGAAATCACACACACACACCACAGTCCTGTCATGCACTGCAAAGGTACATAGATCCTGCAGTCTGGGGAAATCACACACACACACCACAGTTCTGTCATGCACTGTAAAGGTACATAGATCCTGCAGTCTGGGGAAATCACACACACCACAGTCCTGTCATGCACTGTAAAGGTACATAGATCCTGCAGTCTGGGGAAATCACACACACACACACCACAGTTCTGTCATGCACTGTAAAGATACATAGATCCTGCAGTCTGGGGAAATCACACACACACCACAGTTCTGTCATGCACTGTAAAGGTACATAGATCCTGCAGTCTGGGGAAATCACACACACACACACCACAGTTCTGTCATGCACTGTAAAGGTACATAGATCCTGCAGTCTGGGGAAATCACACACACACACACCACAGTCCTGTCATGCACTGTAAAGGTACATAGATCCTGCAGTCTGGGAAATCACACACACACACCACAGTCCTGTCATGCACTGTAAAGGTACATAGATCCTGCAGTCTGGGGAAATCACACACACACCACAGTTCTGTCATGCACTGTAAAGGTACACAGATCCTGCAGTCTGGGAAATCACACACACACACCACAGTCCTGTCATGCACTGTAAAGGTACATAGATCCTGCAGTCTGGGGAAATCACACACACACCACAGTTCTGTCATGCACTGTAAAGGTACATAGATCCTGCAGTCTGGGGAAATCACACACACACCACAGTTCTGTCATGCACTGTAAAGGTACATAGATCCTGCAGTCTGGGAAATCACACACACACACCACAGTCCTGTCATGCACTGTAAAGGTACATAGATCCTGCAGTCTGGGAAATCACACACACCACAGTTCTGTCATGCACTGTAAAGGTACACTGATCCTGCAGTCTGGGGAATCACACACACACCAGTTGTCATGCACTGTAAAGGTACATAGATCCTGCAGTCTGGGAAATCACACACACACACACCACAGTCCTGTCATGCACTGTAAAGGTACATAGATCCTGCAGTCTGGGGAAATCACACACACACACACCACAGTTCTGTCATGCACTGTAAAGGTACATAGATCCTGCAGTCTGGGAAATCACACACACACACCACAGTCCTGTCATGCACTGTAAAGGTACATAGATCCTGCAGTCTGGGGAAATCACACACACCACAGTTCTGTCATGCACTGTAAAGGTACATAGATCCTGCAGTCTGGGGAAATCACACACACACACCACAGTCCTGTCATGCACTGTAAAGGTACATAGATCCTGCAGTCTGGGGAAATCACACACACACACACCACAGTTCTGTCATGCACTGTAAAGGTACATAGATCCTGCAGTCTGGGGAAATCACACACACACACACACACACCAGTTGTCATGCACTGTAAAGGTACATAGATCATGCAGTCTGGGGAAATCACACACACACACACCACAGTTCTGCCATGCACTGTAAAGGTACACACATGCAATGGATACACCCAAGCACACAAACATGCACGCACACTACATCATGACAGTAAAATCACAGGCGCGACAGCCGAGTAGTTTTTGTGTTGGATTTTCAATCTGAGGGTCCTGAGTCTGACCCTGATGGTGGCCGAATGGTTAAAGACACTCATCTGCCAATACAGTGTCTGTGAGGGTCTGGGTACGAATCCTAGTCCCGCGCTTTCTCCGAAGTTTGACTGGAAATTCCAACGGAGTATCTAGTCATTTGGATAAGACGATAAGCAGAGTAGCGTTTATGGATTTGCCCGTATGCAGTAACACCTCCTCGGGGAAAGTGAAATCAAAGCCTGGTGTCAATGCCTGGTGGGTGAAGAACATTTTTTATCCTGCCAACATTGATTCCTCTGGCACTTGTAGCTGCTATGAAAACAGCCACAGGGTTCGTCACTAACGGGAGCGCTGAGCGGAACGCTCTGAAAAAACAAATTGCGCTCTGGAAAATTCCTTGACTCAGAGCGCTTGCGCTCTTGATTTTGAAAAGACATAAGCATACACTACTGTATCTAAATTGTTATTCCATTGTCCATCACAAACAAGAGTCAAAAGTGCGATCGTTTTGCATTTACCGAAGTTTGAAAGCCGTCTGTTTACGTTTTGTTAGTTCAACCGGAAGTAGGCCTAGTGAAGTGTGGTCCAAGGAAGAGAAGGCCAAACTTTCAAAAGCGTCAGAAAACTGAGAAGCCGGAAAGTGAGAATGAGAGTGAGGAGAATGGATTAAGTGACTCAAGTATCGAAGAGGAATTGATGTAAACAAGAATTAAAGGTGAGAAAATGAATTTATGTTTGAGACTTGTTGCTCTATGTTTTTAGTGTGCGCTCTTAGTTTTCAGTTTGCGCTCATCAAAATTCTGAAACTAGAGCGCAGGCGCTCATGTGAAAAAATGTTAATGACGAACCCTGAGCCATGATGTAAGTTAGTTCCTCATGTATACACACACACACAACCATACCATGATCACACCACCTCTTGTTTACAGTGTCCTAAAAGTCTTCAAAGGCACTCATAATCCCATTCATTCACTTAAACTGTTTCCAAACCAGTGCATGATATATTAATAACACAGCTATGTAGGGTTTGATATCTTAAAAATCTTGGAGGACTCGGGGACTCTTTTACCACATATCTGATGGTGCCAGACCACTGATGAAAGATTGGCATCAACATTCATTCAGTTCTGATCATTTCCTGTTTGTTTATTAATTTGTTTTTTCTTTAAATGCATAAAGCTCTTTGTTGAATGGTATTGGTTGAGTTTTTAAAAAAAATTTGATTCTATTGTTTCTAGACCCTGCACGGCAAAACATATTTTCCCAAGGCTTTTCCAGCTGCGGAAATGGTTCTCTCATTCCCCCCCCCCAAGACTTTTCTGGCCCTGGAAATGGTTCTCTCATTCCCCCCCCCCAAGACATTTCCAACCCTGGAAAAGGTTCTCTCATTTTCCCAGGACTTTTCCAGACATCTATGGCTGTGTGTGTGACCTGGAGTCCCCCCTGTTCCCACATCAGCTCCCCCCCTGACCTTTCCTCTGCAGCTGTGCAGTGGACTCATGCAGGTCCAGCTCCAGCTCGTCCCTGAGGTGGATCCCGGTGCGCAGGTCCTGCTGGTACTTCTTCAGGCTCTCCTCTCTCTCCTTCAGCTGACGCTGTGCACCACGCAACACGCAGCATCATTATGGTACCCATACTTATATACAGAGATGCCAACCCCAAGTGTTTATAGGAACAATGAGGAAATTGGTTGGAACATTTTGAATTTGGTAGGAACACTCCAACTCAAAGCGCAGCCACATTCTATTGTCCGGGCAAACGATAAAAGCTGATTGGTCCACTCAATGCTGCTTCAATGTAAACACGCACACGATTAGCTGAGCATCATCATGTGAGACCATGGTTAGTAGTGACTGCCCTGGCCTCGTGATCGATAGGTCTAGAACGTCTGAGTAATGTTACGACAGGAAAGCATGTGACCATGCTACGTAGTCGAAAATGAACTCGGAACAATTTTCACATTGGCGTAACATCAGAACAAACTGCAATTGAGTGTAACAAAATACAGCGAAATCGTGATAGTTGGCATCTCTGTATATAGCGCCTTGATAGTTGGCATCTCTGTATATAGCGCCGACTTCCGGTCAGAGACTGATCTCTTAGCACTTTACATGAACATGGAGTCATTTCCACAACATGCTGCCTACCTGAGTACAGCTGACTGACAGCTGCCATTGGGCGCTCACCATCTGTTTTTCTGTGTCATTCATTCAGGTTTCAGTCACCAACATACACACACAAGACACGCAACATTTTAACATGTTAGATTTCCTCCACCATGTAGGCAGCCATAATCCCTTTTCAGGAGTGTGCATGCTGGGTATGTTCTTGTTTCCATATCTCACACAACGCTGACATGGATTATACGATCTTTCTTGTGCGTATTTGATGCAATGCAGATATACACATGAAGGAGGTTTAGGCTCCAATACTTCTGCACATATGTTGACCTGAGAGATCAGAAAAATCTCCACTCTTAACCCAACAGGTGTGACATGGGTCAAATTCAGGAAAGCTGGGTGAGAATCCTGTTTGACCACTGCTAGCTCCACCACACAGTTATCCCTTGACAAGGTGAGTCACTGACTATTTGAACCCCCAAATGATGGTGCTGACTGCTGGGGAAAAGCACTCACTCCACCCAGGTGTGAATCAACACCTGACTTCAGTTGGGGATGGCTCAAATAGCAGGAGAGGAGTGGGCCCTGCTTTCCTGTGCTGAGCCCTCAACAGAACATGTCAATTCACTGCCCACATGGCCCTGACAGGCCAAGGGGCCTAAACCTTTTCAATAAACTGGCAATCATGGTCAGTCTGGAAGGGGCAAACAACAAGTCTGCATTACACAACTTTTTCAATTTTAAAACAATGGTTAGAAAATATCTTTGGCATATACATAGCTCTTTAAAAACTACAAGTTTTAAAGATACACAAACAGCTGGTTAACTTATAACATATACATACCTATTTTCTTTACTCTATTCTCTTTCATTTGGGAAAATGTGTAAAACAGGAACTTACTTCCAACTTCAAGCGGTACTCCTTCTCCCGCCACATGATCTGTAACAATGATACATCATTTTCTGTATGATGAGCGACACAGCACATCACACACACACTCACATCCATTCCGTATGAGACACACAGCACATCACACACACACTCATATCCATTCTGTATGATGAGCCACACATCACACACACACTCATATCCATTCAGTATGATGAGCCACACAGCACATCACACACACTCACATCCATTCAGTATGATGAACCACACATCACACACACACTCACATCCATTCAGTATGATGAGCCACACAGCACACACTCACATCCATTCAGTATGATGAGCCACACATCACACACACACTCACATCCATTCAGTATGATGAGCCACACAGCACACACACACTCACATCCATTCAGTATGATGAGCCACACATCACACACACACTCACATCCATTCAGTATGATGAGCCACACATCACACACACACTCACATCCATTCAGTATGATGAGCCACACATCACACACACACTCACATCCATTCAGTATGATGAGCCACACAGCACAGCACACACTCACATCCATTCAGTATGATGAACCACACATCACACACACACTCACATCCATTCAGTATGATGAGCCACACATCACACACACACTCACATCCATTCAGTATGATGAGCCACACATCACACACACACTCACATCCATTCAGTATGATGAGCCACACATCACAGCACACACATCCATTCAGTATGATGAGCCACACATCACACACACACTCACATCCATTCAGTATGATGAGCCACACATCACACACACACTCACATCCATTCAGTATGATGAGCCACACAGCACAGCACACACTCACATCCATTCAGTATGATGAGCCACACATCACACACACACGCACATCCATTCAGTATGATGAGCCACACAGCACAGCACACACTCACATCCATTCAGTATGATGAGCCACACATCACACACACACATCCATTCAGTATGATGAACCACACAGCACAGCACACAAACACAGCAGGAAAGCAAAACAGACAACCACACACCGAAACAGGACCCATGAAAAGAAAAAAAGGGAACAGCACACACACACATACAAGAAAAAGAAGGAACATAGGACACACACTCATAAACAACACTGTGCAGAGACAATTCATGAGTCTTGTACTAGGACTAAAGCGCGACACCTGATAGTGATACTGAACCAAGGAGCCCTCCAGTCATCACCCCCTCCCATTCTTACGTCCCCAGCCCTCTTCTCTCCCCCTAGTCCCACCACACACACAAAAAAGGGGGCAACCTCACGGACGTCTGCTGTGCCATTTATGTAGGAATGTGTGTGTTTGCACTGTCCTTTAACTGGCACATTTATGATTATGCCGTACAAATACATTTCTTTTTCTTTGGTTTGTTTCCTTTCTTTTTGCTGTTTCTATTATTTTCTTTTTCCTTGATAAGCATAGAAGTTGAAAACATTTTATCTTTAATTATGCACTCAAACTAGGGTTACAAAGGTCCATATTCTCAATCTTGGCCCACGGAACTATCCACTTGTTTTGTTTTGCTTTTTGTTCTGAAAATACTTGATAAATTATCAACAACAGGTGCTGAGGCAAAATCAGTCAGGCGAATTTCTGACCCAGTGTTCAGGGTTCAAGCCCCCCGTTTCACCATGGCGTTGTGTCCTTGAGGAAGGCACTTTTTTTTTTTTTTTTTTTTTTTGCTGCCCCATCATCTGCACCGTTTCAGTGGCATTACTCCCACGCCGCTCATTTAGATTCCCCCATACAGGGCCACACCCGGGTTCGTCCGTCGCAGTTCCAGCGTCGGCAGTCCACAGGGAACCATCGATGTTAGGTCACCAGAGGAGACCCTGCACTGCTGCTGAGTCACTTCGGTGGTGTTCAGTGGTGCCTGTTCTGATTTAACGTAATTAGGACACCGATATAATCAACAACAGGTGCCGTGGCAAAATCAGTCAGGCGAATTTCTGACCCAGTGTTCACCAGTGATCAGAGCTCAAGGCCCCCGTTTCACCATGGCGTTGTGTCCCTGAGAAAGGCACTTTACTCACATTTTCCTTTCTTCACCCAGGTGTGAACGGGTACCTGACTTAAAACTGGAGAGGGTTAAAACTATGGTGAAGGAGAGGATTGGGCCCTGCCTTCCTGTGCTGAGCCCTACACACAATGAATACTGATTCACTGCCCTGATGGCCGTGTATTTTGTATTTCTTTTTATCACAACAGATTTATCTGTGTGAAATTTGGGCTGCTCTCCCCAGGGAGAGTGTGTCGCTATACTACAGCGCCACCCATTTTTTTTGTATTTTTCCTGCGTGCAGTTTTATTTGTTTTTCCTATTGACGTGGATTTTTCTACAGAATTTTGCCGTGGGTTCTTTTACATGCGCTAAGTGCGTGCTGCACACGGGACCTCGGTTTATCGTCTCATCCGAATGAATAGTGTCCAGACCACCACTCGAGGTCTAGTGGAGGGGGAGAAAATATCGGCGGCTGAGCCGTGATTCGAACCAGCGCGATTCAGATTCTCTCGCTTCCTAGGCGGACGCGTTAGGCCATCACTCCACTGATGGCTGTGTTATGCCCATGGAGCCTTTAACCAAGAACAAACCAATATCATCAGACATTCAATGAAAAAAACAACAACAAACAAACAAAGAAGAAAAAGCAAAACAAGAAATAAAGGCTACACAACTTACTTTTCTGGCCAGCTGGGGGGAGTTGACCAGCTCTTCCAGGGGCGTGAAAGGGAAGTCACTCTCAGCGGTGCGCAGAGGGGAGGTAATCTGCACCGACTCGTTCATGTTGCTCAGGTTCAGGCTGGCAATGCGCAGACGCAGAGGGCTGTCTCGTATCTCCTGGCACTGCAACCATCATCAGTTGGGCAATAATGAGTTTTTTTTGCATGTCCATGACCTGTGGGTGTTTCAGTTTCTAAGGTCTGGCGTTACATGATACACCTCTCTATAAGAATTACACTGGCTAGGATCCTGGCACATATCTCTGACGCTGACCGTTCCATCAATTTTTTTTTTTTTTTTTTTAAATTGGTTATGTCAGTTAGTGGATATCCTCATTATGGTTCAGTCACTGACATCTCAGTTGTCTCAGTGTTATCTTAATTATGTCAGTCAGGGATATCTCAGTCAGGGATATTTATGTCATGTACAGTCCACATCCTTCATGTATACTCTGCCGTTACTTGCTGACAATCATGCTGATGAAATTCACTGTTTGCATTGCACTGAATTACTTTTTGTCACAACATATTTCTGTGTGAAATTCAGGCCTCTCTCTCCCAAGGGAGAGCATGCCACTACCATGCAGTGCCACTCATATTTTTTCCCCATTTTTTTCTGCATGTAAGAGTATTTGTTTTTCCATCAAAATGAATTTTTCTACAAAATTTTGCCAGGAAAAACCCTTTTGTTGTTGTATGTTCTTTTATGAGCGCTAAGTGCATGTTGCACACGTGATCTTGGTTTATCATCTCATCCAAAAGACTAGCGTCCAGACAACCACTAAAAGCCAAGTAGATTGGATAAAATAAAATACCGGTGAATGTGGGACTGGATCCCATTTGCTCAGATTCTCTCACCTCCCAGACAGACACATTACTACAAGGCCAACATCCCACATTATTACTGTAAGCCAACTCACATTTACTTGTTCACAGCTGATAGACCGGAGTCATGACAGAGACAGAGACAGAAACATACATTTGCAAAGTCAGACAGAGAACTGGCGTTCTGTTACTTCATACCACAGCGTCAACAATGCTTTTTCCACAACATGGATCCACTCTCGTGTGTACTGGATCAACATATCTTCACTGACAAGCAGATCAAAGTGAATCAGTAAATTCAAACAAAACGTTTCTATAATGTTAAACATAAAATACGCAAATATCAAAAACAGAGAGAGAGAGAGAGAAAAAAGAAAAAAAAGTAAAGCAGTGGAAATAAAAAAAGAAGCACAAACACACCAAACATTTCCATAGCATTAAACATAAATAGCGAAGAAAATACAGAAAAACAAAAAGAAAAAAGGAAATTAAAAAATAATAAAAACAAAACAACCTCCCCCCAAAAGAAATAAAAAAGAAACAAAAAGACAAAAAGTACAACACAAAAAAGACAGAAAAGACCACACACAGTTACAAGCAAACGCACATAACAGCAAACTAAAACAGACAGCACGAATACACACACACACACACACACACAAGAACTGCAGTAGAAGTTAATGTCACAATCATCTTTTTCACCACTCAATCCATCAGCACACCAGACCACCTACACATTGCTGGTTTTGCAGTCGATGCAACGAAACCGCCGCCAGAAGACGGAGAAGACTTGTCGTTCACTAGGCGACAGAAAAAGCCAGCACTGTCGTTAGGCCCAGGGCCTACAGAAGCAGCAAAAACCAAAACACTCAAAGCACACGTGAAAAGCCGCACAGGAAACTGTAAATAACGGTTATAAAAAAAAGAAGAAAAAAAAAAAAGACAGTGCATGTCCATTCACATTTTTCAATGTTTTTGTACAAAGTGACTATTTGTTTTAATCTGTACCAAAGCAAACCAAATAAGCAAACAAAAAAATGTTTTTGACCACAACAATCTTTCTTTCCTTGATCTTGAATATTAAGCACTAAGAAATATCTATAAAAAAAAAAAAAGAAACAAAAATTCAATCGTGCCAACAAGCATGATTAAACAAAAACAAAGAAAAAGAACAAAAAACAGAAAATATCCAATGAAGAAAAAACTTGTTAACACTAGAAACAATTTTTAAAAGAAAACTAGATATGGTTGCAACCTCAAACTTGCTTCAGTTCAAGTGCAATGAAGAGGAAAAAAAAAACATATATCGTATTCATTTAAAACTTTTGACAGAAAATACCAATTTTGTTACAGCTTAGTAAAAACAACAAAACAATAAAAAAGAACATACAATATTAAAGAAAAGAAAGTAAATACTGAACAGAATGAAAACTGGAATGAAGCAATGTTATTACAGCAGAAACACACTGAAGTAAAAAAGAAAAGAAAAAAGATAAAAAAGAAAGAAAAAGGAGGAAAAAAAACAAAACACACACACAGAATGACAAATAAGACTGAAACCCCACCACTCCCCTAAAAGAAGAAGAAGAAGAAGAAGAAGAAAAAAAAAAAAAAATCCCTCGCATGACACGAAAATAATAAACCCTCCACCAATGAGCAAGCAAGCAAAGACAACTGCGTGATGGGTGGGAGAACGACGTGTGGGTGATGTCCCCTGACCTGAGGGCTCCAGCAGCACGGAGGCAAAGTCCGGGGGCAGGGAGGTGGTGGGCTCCTCGGAGCGTACCACAGCCTCAATCAACTGCCGCACGTCCCAGTGCAGAGAGGTGTCCACCCGCATGGCTGCCGTCAGGACGTCCGAGTTCTTGTCCTGGATGCCCGCACACAGCAGGAGCAACACCACCTGGGGAATTCAACAGGAGAAAGGAAAGGAAAAAAAAAAAAAAAGGAATGTATAGAAAAACAAACATCATCTATAGTGCCTTCCCATGTTAAAACATGGTCAATTATGCTGGACACAGCAAAAACAACAACAACAACAAAAAAAAAGTTGTGTGAAACATGCATCTAAACACTAAAATGACATTACATTACCCTGCACAGAAAAAGGGAAAACTGAAGTCTGCATCTATATAGTGCTGACAACTTTCATACATTACCCTGCACTGAAAAGGGGGAAAAAAATTGAAGTTTGCATCTATATAGTGCCTTTCCATGTAAAACATGATCAACTGCATGTGAAAATTGATGTGTAAAACATGCATTTAAACACTGGAATGACAACTTCTCTTAAAAATCCTGAACAGACACAAAAAGTTAAAAGCCAGTGATTTATCTAACCTACCGGTAATTCTTCATGCATGTACTCACACAAAAACATCCTGTACATCACATGAAAACACATATCAAACATCACAATTCCTAAACGATGCAACCTCACATCACAATCCCCGACACCAATATCACAATACTTAAGACCATAAAATGCATTCCAAATACTTAAGTTCAAAAACCGACAAGACAATTTAGACATGTAGTATGCAAGTTGAAAATGTGCACTATTTTCCAAAATATTGTTTTCTTCTATCATGGATATTTTCAATTTCAGAATTTTTCAAACTTAAATTCTTTCTTGTGTCCTTTTCTTGTCACCAAAAAAAAAAAAAAAAAAAAAAAAAAAAAAAAGTATATAAGTTATCCTTTTCATTCCTATCATAATTTGGGAATATGGACCCCACTTGCCATGTATGGACACACGCATGTAGACAAAAAGAATGTAGTCTCAGTTAAACATATCTAGTCAAACATATTGCTGACAATCTCACCTTAGCAACTTCTTCCTTCTTTTCTGTGTCAAACATTTCTTCAGATAAGACGTTAAAATCAACAAGACTGCCATCAGGAAAGCTTGTATTGTAAAAATCTGCAACAGAGCAAAATATATCATCATTAGGGAAAATGTAAAAATAAAATGAAAATAAACATCACGTCGTTTCTAATTTATTTAATCAGTTATGTTTTCCTCATGGCCAAATGTCAACATTATCTTATCATATATTAAAACAGTGGTAACAGTATCGATTACATCCTTTCAAGTTTCAGTTAAACAAGATGTATATAACAATACATCATCCCCACAGATACAAAACCATGATGAAACAGGGCCTTGAACTCAGATCACTGGTGAACAGTGGGTCAGGAGTCTAATGCCTGGTTATACCATGGCTCCCTGTTAACAATAAATACTTGGATTATAAGACATAGCCAAATATACATTAACATAGAAAGTGATGTCATACCTTCTAAAAACCTTTTAGTTGCCAAGACTCTCTCCTTGGTGTTGGGAAAGTCTTCAAGACTCACACTGCTGTCCCTGTATAGGAAGAAGAAGAAAAAAAACCACCTTCGCTTAAACATGAGATATGTTCTGGTCTGCAGTTCACAAAACAATGCCAGCTTAGTTCTTACTTAAACATGATTGTTGGAAGTAGAATCCAACATCTTAAAACAGCACACTTATTAAAAAATGTGATTATAACTTATTTGCATATATACCACATAATTATATCAGTTTATTTCCTATATCTTGTAAGTCAGGATATCCAAACATTAAAATTTGAAAATGAAATACACACATTTTCTTGGAGTATTTTTTGTGTGGTTTTTTATAGTAAGCTACTGTAATTGATGGCCGAGAAATCATGCCATGATTTTTTGTTTTGTTTTGTTGTGCATCTTTGTGTGTGAGGGGGGGTGTGAGGGGTGAGGTGGGAAGCGGTGCAATGGGGTTACACCCGTGTATGTGCGTGAGTGTGTATGTTTTTCTTTCTTGTTATGTCTGCTGGTCAATAATTTACAAATGATGAATGCACGTTTACCAACAAACAAGAACTTTCTGCCCGTTGTATAAATTTTTATATAAATCATGATTCATCCAGTCTTTGATCTATGCAGTTTCTGTTTGGATTTGATAAAGATATATTTTAATTTCTATTGTTCTGCATTTCTTTTTTTTTGTGGGGGGGTGGGGGGGGGGCTGGAGGTGGGGCCAAAGACTAACAATGTACATTGGTCGAGCACCATTGCACATGTTCTTTTGTGCCTATGTTCGAGCTTTGCTAGAAAGTCGTGTTTCATTATTTGCCAAGAACCAAACAAACTAGCCCAAGAGGTACACATACATGTGCATTAAAATGTTGATGAAGCAGGTCCCATAATCCAAGTCTGTCAGGGAATCCATCCCATCCTCTGTGTCCAGTAAACTTCCAAGCTGCACGCACAGAGCATAGGTGATGGTAACTGGTAATAACATGCTTGGAATTATTCTTAATAACAATAATAAAATTAAAAATAAAAGCAAAAATTTCTATAATTTATAAACAAATCTTCAGTTTATATACTACAAAGGAGGAACTGTTTTATTTATGTAGTTATTTTTCTTTTCTTTTGTTATTTCATTGTTTTCTTTGTTGGGAGGTTGGGGTGTGGGGTGTGGAGGTGATATTGCCATCTCTCCATATGTGTGTATATATATCATAATATGCCAGTCACTGAATTAGTCACATTTAGTGTGCCTGTATTTATCATAAACTAAAGCTTTTAAATCACACTCATGTCCTGTCTTTGCTGTGATCACAAAAAATGGCCAAGGAACTGTGAGGATCTTTCTTTCAGCTGCTCTGTACTAACAGTGAGAAAAATTATTCACTCAGTGAGTGATCTTTACATGACAAGGTCCTGTTTGTCAGCACTGATCCAAACATGGCTTTGTCTTTGTGGAATCTGGTGCAGAATGACCATGACTTAGTTGCTTGAGTTTTCAGGAAGGAGAAATGTGACTTACCCAGCCAAGCAGGGCTTTTTCCTTTGCCTCGTCCATTTTGTATCTTGACAGTGTAAATGTATGTGAAAACAAAGATGATCAGGAAACTGAAACAAATGACAAAACAATTTATAAGCCCAGTCTCTGACACCCACACTCATCACAGAATACATTCCACATGTTTGTTGAATATTGGTTTTTATTATATATATTTTGATACATTTTAAAGGCCTTTTCTGACTATGTGGTACTACTAGTACTAGTGAAGTAAAACAAAGGAAACCCTTTTTTTCTAAATAAAGAAAACCAGATGTCATAAAAAAAAATCATCTACAAATTGTGTGCTACAAAGTGTGATTCTTTTATCAATATTTGATGATGTCAATATAAAAATATCTGAAAAAGATGCTAAATAAAATTAACATATATTTTCAAAAAAATAGAATATATTATCATATTATAGCATGTAGAATCTACTGTCTAAAATAATTTTGTCTATGCTTTTTACTTTTTTGGTTTTTGTTTCATACAATAAAAAATCAAACAAAGAAATTTCCTCAGAATTATGATTCAAATTCAGCAAACGTTTGAGTACTGCTGCTTTGGATTGTCTATAGATCTATGTAAACTACATAAATCATACTCTGGAACCAACTGATTAAAACTAATAGAACTAGAAGCGTAATTGACTGTGCAAAGCATACATAATACTTGCCAAACACATACACACATTCATGTAAGCACACAAAAACAATGAAACATGCAAATTTGCATGGAAACAACCTTAACTTGCACACACACACAGCACATATTATGCATGCGGTATCATTAACTACCATCCAAATTATACCATACAAGTTATGATACAACACTGACAGACATGCTGGTCTTATTTTGCCAGTGACAGACAGATGACTTTTGATATCAGAAAGAAAAACTGACAGCTGAGTTGTACAATATTGGTTACATTAAGTTATATTACTTTTCTTGGGTTTTACTTTTAGTTTTAGTCATGTCCTGAGACAAAAGTTGAGAAAAAATGTTCAGGATCAGGATCAGGATCAGGTTCAGGATTTGGGGTGTTGTTTTATACAACTTAACCATTTTTGGCTTTTTATACCCCTTCAGATTTACTCCTTTATATTGTTGGTTGGGTCGTTGACTAGCTGTCATTTTATCCATCAGTCATATTTCGTTTTTGTCAATAACTCGTGTTTATCTATGAGGTTCTTAAAAGTATTTATACTAGGTGCACGTTTGCTATTGTTTGTTAAATTGTTCCAATAATTTGTTACTCTGTTACTAAATGTAAACTTTCTGAGATTTGTCCTGGAATACTGTTTAAATATTTTGTCTGAACTGCTTCTTGTAGTGTCTACCTTTGTTGGGAAATGAGTAACCTGATTTCCTTTTTGCCTTACTCTTAGTATAAGAAGTATTGTACTCTCTTTCAAAAAAAAAAAAGTTGTGGTGCTTGAGGCCTTAACTTAATCCATTGTTGAATAGCACAAAATTCAGTGTACAACTATTAAATGATCCCATCCATTTTCCTACTGTGCGTGCATGCATGTCCTTTGATTAAGAACTGAGTCCGCATGGGTAAGCCAGTGGTTTATTGGTTAAAACCTGCTTAATAAATTTTACTACATTAAATGTATGTGCTTAATCTTTGTTCACACAAATATGCACATTGTTCATATATTTCTTTAATCAATGAGTCGTCTTCAAGTCATTTATTAGTGTTTTGAATAATTCATGATAAAATTGAAATTATCAATTTGGCTTTCAGAACAATACCTAGAGCGCACCCCTCTATTGTGGATTGCCCTGTATTGGGATTACCACAGGATTATACTTTATAGACAAGACAAGATCATTTCACATCTTTTAAAAGCATTAGATTAGAAGGGTGGATTAGACTTAGAGGCAACGTCATTTCTCATATGCCCACACAGAAAAAGAAAAAGTTATCAGCTTTGTTTATATGTGTACCAGAATTTTTCATACAAAAGTTGGAAATTAATATCATCATTATGCAATGTTATCTCCAACAGTCACCGATACTACCACGAGTGATTTGGAGGGTCGACTGCAAACAGCAGGCTTCAAACGTGAACAACTTTCACTTCAACTGAATGACAAAACATAACTCATTTACTATCAGTACCATGCAATAAATGGCAATATGTACTCAAAGAAAACAAGTGTATTTATACTGCACCGTTCCAAAAATTTTCGAGAATGGTTCAAAGTTTGTTATTCCTCGGGCAACGCCATTTTCGCCTTTGAATTTGAGCGCTCGTGACCTCGTTTGCAATATACCACGGAACAATACGAAGTTGCGTTCGGTAGTTTCCGTTCCAAACGTTTCACCGGTGTACACCACAGTTTGTACTACCCGCTGTAATGGGCATCTTCGTTACTTTATTGTTATTGTTTGCATACAATTAAGTGCTTTTAACATAGTTATTGTCATAATGTGGGGATATTAATCATCATCATCATAGTGAAATATTTTTCACCGCGTCGCTATCAGATATACATTCAGTCTATGCAGTCACCACGGCTTCGTCAGTGCCGGGTTGCCGGTCGGCGGCAGAGAGTGACTGATTCGCCGACGTTGAGCACCGCGGGCCGGCGATCGGAGCCAGGGCCGCGCACGCACACACACACACACACACACACACACACACACACATGAACAAAGACTTAAGAAATAAGATGATGGGTATTATAGGACTGACATTAATACTGATGATGTCCGGCAATAAAAATATGCCAGGGTCGGTGTCACAGTGACAACACTGAACAACTGAACAACAACAACAACTTCTACCACCACCACCACCGCCACGACTACTACTACTACTACTACTACTACTACTACTACATTGGTAATGATGATTATGACGATGAGTGATGTTGATGACTGAGAATGGTGATTCTGAATCAGCGCGGCTGCAGGTATTGCTAAACCTTTACGGACAAGCAAAATAATTTCTATCATCTAAAGCATAGATCGACATGATTACAAAATATTACAAACCTTGATCTTCAAGATTCTTTGTTTCCGACGGAAGAATAAAATATGTTATGATTTCGAATTCTTCCCAGAGTACGTTTACAGGGGAGAAGGGTTTGGGTTGTTACCGGGCAAACGTGTCAGGAAAGAAGCTTTGCTATTTGGGTCGTCAGGAGCAACAAAATGGCAGACGTGGGGTAAGTGCGCGCTTCATAATTTCAGGTTGCGTTTTGTGTTGTTGCGTGTGCCTTAAGTTGCCCTGTTTCCACTGTAGATATCATAGTGTATTAATTTCTAACCTAACGAATGTTACTTGTAATGATACTGATTAAAAACTAGGGCGTCAGTTCGCTCAGTCAAGGATATGTGTATCATAAGTCAGTTGTATTCAGCAGTTCCATTCTCGATCTCTTGGTCTTTCTGTCTCTGTTTGTCTGTCTGTCTGTCTCCCCCTCACCACCACCCCCACCCCATCACCCCCACCCTCCTCTCTCTCTCTCTCTCTGTCGTCAGAGAGAGAGAGAGAGTGAGTGTGTGTGTGTGTGTGTTAGTGTGTGGTGCGTGCGTGTGTGTGTCAGTGTGTTTGCGCTCGGCGCGCGCGCGAAAAGCACAATGTGCGCATGTGTGTATATCGGCTGTGTGTGTGTGTGTGTGCGTGTTAATGTCTGTGATCTTTCGTTCATTGTGTTTGGTTTAATTGTCTGTTCACTGAGAGTTCAGATGAACACCTCAGTTCGTGTTCGGCCGTGCAGGCATATGCGATTTTCGGTTTTGCTTTGCTTTGCTTTAAGTTGCTTTACTTTGCTTTGTGAGTCTTTGCAAGAGGAGCGTTGGTGGAATGTGTTATTTTTCTTTTCTTTTAAAATTGTCAAGTAACCTACTGCAGCTGCATGGACGTCGTGGCATCAGACGTCAGTTAAGCATTAGACTTCTCATCCAGTGTTCACCAGTGATCAGGTTTCGATGCCCCGCGGTCAGTCTCAGCATGGTGTTAATTTTGCCCCTCAGTTAGAAAGGCATGTACTTTACTTCAAATTTTGTCACTCCTCCCAGGCATTGATGTGAGTACCAAACCGTGGTTGGAGATGCTTATAACGGCGGCATGCAGGACTATATAGGATTGCGCCCCGCCTTCCAGTGTCGAACTCTTGGCAGAATGGTGGATATGAGGTATATATATATAGAGGAGTGATGGCCTAGAGGTAATGCGTCCACCTAGAAAGCGAGAGAATCTGAGTGCACTGGTTCGAATCACGGCTCAGCCGCCGATATTTTTCCCCCCTCCACTAGACCTTGAGTGGTGGTCTGGACGCTAGTCATTCGGATGAGACGATAAACCGAGGTCCCGTGTGCAGCATGCACTTAGCGCACGTAAAAGAATCCCCGGCAACAAAAGGGTTGTTCCTGGCAAAATTATGTAGAAAAATCCACTTCGATAGGGAAAACAAATGAAACTGCACGCAGAAAAAAAAGAAAAGAAAAAAAAAAGGGTGGCGCTGTAGTATAGCAACGCGCTCTCCCTGTGGAGAGCAGCCCGAATTTCACACAGAGAAATCTGTTGTGATGAAAAAAACAAATACAAACAAATGAAATCGCTGCCCTGATGGCCTGGGAGGCAATTGACTTTTAACCACAATTTAACCAAAGCGTTTGTTTGCAGAGAAGTGGACTCAGCCGAGAGGCAAGGTGGTGAACAGCGGATTGACACCAAGGACCCAGTCACTGACGTCATTGACTACTCTTTTATGCGCCTTACCACTGTGGAAGGTAGATTTTTGTTCATGAAGGTGTTAGGGCAAGAAATGTCACAATTTATCTCAATTTGTGTAAGACCGTGTTAAGGCAAGAAATGTCACAATGTTAACATCGGTTGGGTGGATAAGTGTTGAGGCAAGAAATGCCACAAAATAACTTTATTTATCAAATTGTTGAGGCAAGGAATGTCATATAGTTGACATTGTTTACATGAACGGTAAGGGGTGGCAGATCTAGAGAGTACAAATGCTCAGTAATTCAACTGAGAGTTACACGATTGCTGTTTTGGTTTTTTGTCGGGTCTGTGAAGTTTTTTTTTTTTTATGCTTATAAACAATTCAAAGAAAAAAGCCAGGAAAACTAAAAGTACAGAATCGAGTGGAATGATTATTTTGTGCCGCAGTATCGTAGCAACTGAATGTGTGCTGAATTGAACACCTTTACTGACGGGCGCAATAGCCGAGTGGTTAAAGCGTTGGACTGTCAATCTGAGGGTCCCGGGTTCGAATCACGGTGATGGCGCCTGGTGGGTAAAGGGTGGAGATTTTAACGATCTCCCAGGTCTACATATGTGCAGACCTGCTAGTGCCTGAACCCCCTTCGTGTGTATACGCAAGCAGAAGATCAAATGCGCACGTTAAAGATCCTGTAATCCATGTCAGCGTTCGGTGGGTTATGGAAACAAGAACATACCCAGCATGCACACCCCAGAAAACGGAATATGGCTGCCTACATGGCGGGGTAAAAACGGTCATACACGTAAAAGCCCACTCGTGTGCATACGAGTGAACGTGGGAGTTGCAGCCCACGAACGCAGAAGAAGAAGAAGAAGAACACCTTTACTGATTTGATATGCAGAAGTGTATTGCACCGGCATACAACATAAAACTGAGGTTACGGCCATGATTTTCGGCAGCACATATTACGTGTGCGCGTGCACGTGCACTGATACAGACACACACACACACTGACAAATGACACACATCGTACACACACTCACACACACACACTGACACACGCACACTCACACACACACACACTGACACCATCCCGCCCCCCCCCCCCCAGCCACCACCCATCCGCCCCCCCCTCACACACACACACACGCTGTCACTGACTCCCTCAATCCTGTCCGTCTCTCTCTGTGTGTCTCAACTGAGGCCTGACTAGTGTGTTCGATCTATGCATTGGTCTGCTCCTCCCGTTTTCTTATTTTTTATTTTCTATCTATCTATATCTCTCTCTCTCATCTATACATGTTCATTTTATATTTCAGATGTGTATGTAGCAAATTTAGTGTAGTGAATCACCAGGCATGCTCGATGCCTCCATGAACTGAATCTCAGTGATAGTCTCTCTCACAGTATCATCATCAACATCATCATCATCAGTCATCATCATCATCATGATTTCCTCCCATTCAGTCATGACAGGTTATCATTCTTCAATCGTGAAAAATTAATAATCAACAGATGCAGAAGCGGAGGAGCCTCGTCCCAAATACCTCGGCAAGGGAGGCAACTCAAAGAGCGACAGTGGGAAGTTCATCGGCCCTGCCATTCGCATGGGCAACAACCAGCTGTCGGAGATCGCCACCTTGTTCGCGTTTGCCGAGAAGTGGTTTATGAAACCCTTGAACATGGCGTGGATAGACCTGTCCTTCAACGCCCTGACCAAGATTGACCCTGTGAGCTCTAAAGTGACTGGTTTTCCAGGATTGGGTGTGGTTTGGTGAATGGGTGGGGCCAGTGTGTGTGTGTGTGTGTGTGTGTGTGTATGTGTGTGTGTTGTTGTTGTTGTTTACTTGTCTATGTTGTGATAATGCACCTGACCAAATTTCTCCAGTTGGAGATAATAAAGTTGTTCATATCTTCTTATCTTATATCATCTTATCTTATGTATGTTGTCTTTCTAGAAAGCCTTGAATACTTGTCTATTTCTGGACTAGATAATCGGGCTTTTTTACTGTGTTGTATTTTTGGTCAGGTGCCCAGGATGTTTGAGTTGCTGGTTGGTAGTATTTTGGGGAGGTTTTGTGTACCTGTCGTTATATGTAATTTGTTCTATTATGTGTAATTATATCAATTTGTGGATCATTTCTTCGACGGGCGCCATAGCCGAATGGTTAAAGCGTTGGACTTTCGATCTGAGGGTCCCGGGTTCGAATCAAGGTGACGGCGCCTGGTGGGTGAAGGGTGGAGATTTTTACGATCTTCCAGGTCAACATATGTACAGACCTGCCAGTGCCTGAACCCCCTTCGTGTGTATACGCAAGCATAAGATCAAATACGCACGTTAAAGATCCTGTAATCCATGTCAGCGTTCGGTGGGTTATGGAAACAAGAACATACCCAGCATGCACACCCCCGAAAGCAGAGTATGGCTGCCTGTATGGCGGGGTAAAAACGGTCATACACGTAAAAAGCCCACTCGCGTATATACGAGTGAATGTGGGAGTTGAAGCCCACGAACGCAGAAGAAGAAGAAGGATCATTTCTTCAATCCTCTGGTGAAAAATTGACTATGTGATCAACGTTAGAGGCATGTTCTGAGCATGTGCATGAATGTGACTGTACTTGCGCATAATTTTACTTTTTTTCTTTCTTTCTTTTTTCTTTTCTTCTTTACATTATACGGGATCAATGTCAAAAAGTTCGTTCAGTGCTTGGGGTTTATGCAGATGTCAGGCATCTGCTCTTTTTCTAATCTTTTTTTTTCTTTTCCATTTAACAGCAGATGTTGTGTAGCGTATATTGATCAGTCCGCAAGATTTGATACCTTCTTGAGACTCTTAACTGATGTTGAACGTATGTTTTCAGCTCTGATGCGGCCCTGTCTGTGTCCGCTTGGCTGTAGGCAACACAAAGATAGATAGTATAAGGAAGTCGTTTATGAAAGTGGGAACACCACTCAGCTTAACTCACTCAGTACGGCCAGTTCTCTCTTCTCCTCTACACAGACCCCTCGGATGTCCAGTGGGTGTCTCAATGACTCAACCTTTAGCTTCCATCGTCAGAATTGTGGTATTCTTTGTCAACATTCACCTCTTCAGTATAAGAGCCTTCCGCTTGTAATATTTTGATGGTGGTAATTGGGGTGAAACGCTGTTAACGTCGTCTCTTTCGCCGTTCGTATGGAGAGAGTTAAACAACTTACTACTGCTACTATTACTACTACTGATTAGTATTTACAGAGCGCTAAATCTTGTGCAGAGAGAAATCAAAGCACGTGCTATCAATCGTTTTTTTCTTTTTCTCAGGTGTTGGTGGAGTTTGAGAACTTGCAGATCCTGTATCTCCATGGCAACAACATCTCCGGTCTGCAGGAAGTGGACAAGTTGGGACAGCTGACCAAACTGCGGAAGGTGATGCTGCACGGAAACGCCATCGAGAAAGAGAAGGTAATACTATGTTGTCGACGGGCGCAATAGCCAAGTGGTTAAAGTGTTGACTTTCAATCTGAGGACCCTGGGTTCGAATCTCGGTAACGGCGCCTGTTGGGTAAAGGGTGGAGATTTTTCCGATCTCCCAGGTCAACATATGTACAGACCTGCTTGTGCCTGAACCCCCTTCGTGTGTGTACGCAAGCAGAAGATCAAATACGCTCATTAAAGATCCTGTAATCCATGTCAGTGTTTGGTGAGTTATGGAACACGTCTCTGAAAACGGAGAATGGCTGCATACATGGTGGGGTAAAAACGGTCACACACATAAAAGCCCACTCGTATACATACGAGTTAACGTGGGAGTTGCAGCCTACGAAGAAGAAGAAAAAGAAATGTATCGGCGCATATCACAGATTGACATAAGCTTACAGCTGGGTCAACAACAGCGAAGTGAGAGCCATACGATCAATGGTTTCTCCATTTTAACGGGAAATCATTTACAGCTTAGTCCTTTGTGAAGGACTGTGACTCAAACTAGGAGGCAAGACTGCAATGGCTCTTAGTGCTGCAGCCTTGTGAGCTGGTCAGCTCATGGGGACCATCCCGACACTGACAGTCCTAAGGCTCACTTGGCTAAAGAGAGTGGGGATGTAACTTTGGGCAAGACATTCTCCGCTATAAACAAATTCTAGCCCAGGTAGTTCTGATGGTCAAATCTGGACACAACTGTCATACATTGTATTGTATTGTATTGTATTGTTGCTTTTTGTCACAACATATTTCTCTGTGTGAAATTTGGACTGCTGTTTTCCCCGGGGAGAGCGCGTTGCTACTGTGCAGTGCCACACATTTTATTTTCCTTTTTTTTCCCCTGCCTGCAAGTGTTTTCCTACAGAAAAGGTTTTTTTTCTATAGAATTTTCCCATGTACATTCCATTTGTTGTCGTAGGTTCTTGTACATGCACCAAGTGCATGCTACACACGGAACCTTGGTTTGTTGTCAAATATGAATGGCTTAATTATAGCAAGTTATAGCAACTGAATATTGCAGGGTCTCCTCTGGTGTGTGACCCAATGGTTATCTTGCATTGACAGTTGCCTGGCTGTTTTTTTTTTTTTTTTCCAAAGGCCAACATTGATTGTTGTAGTGATGTTGATGACTTTAATAATAATGAAAATGATGAAACTACGACTATTACTTCTACTGCTGCTGCTGTCGTTAATAATATATCCACTACATCCGCCACTAATACCCCTTCTCCTGTGCCTTCTATTACTACTACTGCTACTGCTGCTGCTACTACTACTACTAAATAATCATCACTGTCATTTTTCACAGGGGTACAGATACTACGTGATCTCAGCGTTGCCAGGGTTACGGAACCTGGACGGCAGTGCTGTCACCAAGAATGACGTGGTGTCGGCCGGAAACTGGAGGAAGATGAACAACCCCGGCAAAAAGAAGAAGAAAATTCAGTCGGAAGATTAGAAAAATGTTTTGTGATGTGTTTGTAGGTCCTTATTGCACTTGAGGATGGTCTGGTCTTTTGATATATATTTTTTAGAAAGAATACAGCTGTCGTTACTTTTGTTATTCTGTTTATTTAATTTACACTAATTTGATGACTTTCTCATTGCAATTGAAGCCAGTCTCTTGTCTTTTTGTTTCATTCTGATACAGTTCAGCTGTTGCTGGCTTAAATAGGCCCTTAGTGCTGTTGAGGTTGGTGTGGTCTTTTGTTATATATTTTTAGAAAGAATACAGTTGTCGTTATTTGTTTGTTATTCTGTTTATTTAATTTACACTAATTGGATGACTTTCTCATTGCAATTGAAGCCAATCTCTTTTTTTTTTTTTTTTGGTTCATTCTGATATTGTTCAGCTGTTGCTGGCTTAAAACATTTTTATATATTGTGTTGTCTGTTTTATTTATTATTTATTTCATTGACATTAATCGATGATTTTTGTATTGCACCTGAGGCTGTTCTTTATTTTGATTTTAATGTAATTTTAATGTTTTTGAATAGCTGTTATTTATTGATTTATTTGTTTGATTATTCATTTACCTGTTTATTTCATTATTTGTTTCATAAATGATCTTGTCCTTGTAGCCTGCCTGCTGCACCTCTTGATTTAACTAATAAATTTGTTATTTTTCCTCCTTGCATGAAACCGTGCATGCACATACCTGTTAGTCTGAGACACCAACAGGGTTGTTCTGTGACTGTGGTGTTTGTTATTTTGGGGCTTTGCTGTTTTCTTTTCTTCTGGTCTTTCAATGTTATCCCTGATATAGCCTGGCCTATAAACAGACTGTGTATGTGGTAATGGTATGTGTTTCACAATCCAGATTATTCTGACCGTGTTTTTCTTTTACAAAACAATCTCAAAAATATTTCAAATCTCAACAGCCATTGACAATTTTTTGTGTGATTTGTTTATATCTATGTCTCAGTCCAAGACCAAGTTGTCTGGTTTTCTTTTAATGTTAACTCAGTGTGTGTGTGTGTGTGTGTGTGTGTGTGTGTGTGTGGAGGGGTGGAGTGCGTGGGAGGGTATGTGTATAAGTGTTCTTAGGCATGCATGTGTATGTGTGGTCAGTCTTGTTTAATTGCTGATAAGGAAATATTCCTTAATGCAATACATTTTTGATTCAAAAGAAACTACAGTTTTGTGATAAAATTTTACTTCTTTATTGCTTTAATGTATGTACATATGTTTTGAATTACATGTTTTGTGTCTACACAAGAATGTGTTGGTCTTTTGTTTCCTTGATTTCTTGACAGTTGTGCAAATTCCGTCGTTGAGGCAATACCTTGATTTACTTGAATACATCTCTCAGATCTGTGTACGAGTGTTTGTGAATGCGTGCATGTGTGTGTGTGTGTGTGTGTGTGTGTGTGTGTGTGTGTTCTTAGCATGCATGAGCTTATGCGTGCTTGTGCTGCACTCACGTTTGCATGTGCTTGTGTGCGCATGTCACTGAGTCTCCATATCCCTCCTCACAAGCTTAAGACATAAACATACACTTAAAATAACAAAATACCTCATGGAATTCTATTGGGGTAAAACAGCTACAGATAGCTGTGTACACCACATACACACCTCTCACCACACACACAACCGCACACATGCGCGCACACACACACACACACACACACACACACTATCAAGTTGAAGTAACGAGAGAAGTGTAAAAAAATTATTTCACAATGTTCAAACAAAAGGAAAAAAAACACATGAGAGACTGCTTATATAATTCACCCATTACGTTACATACTCGGTAAAAAGATAACATTGTGAAACCAACAAAACGGAATGAACATGTACACGACCAAAAGACAAATGTGCACAGAGAGAGAGAGAGAGATGAAGGAGGGAAAGGAGGTGGAGAGAGAGAGATGGAGGGAGGGAAAGGAGGTGGAGAGAGAGAGATGGAGGGAGGGAAAGGAGGGGGGTGGAGAGAGAGAGATGGAGGGAGGGAAAGGAGGTGGAGAGAGAGAGATGGAGGGAGGGAAAGGAGGTGGAGAGAGAGAGAGAGAGAGATGGAGGGAGGGAAAGGAGGGGGTGGAGAGAGAGAGAGATGGAGGGAGGGAAAGGAGGTGGAGAGAGAGGTGA
>NC_134899.1:54188035-54205535 GCF_041734735.1 Babylonia areolata | reverse complement strand
TGAGAAAATAGCTATAACGTTTTTCAACAAAGAGTTCTGTTTTTGAGCGTGCATTATCAGGATCAAGTCAACATGCATACTTGGTCAAAGGATTTCTTTGAATCGTAATGTACCTAGGCACCTGAAACTGTTGTCCTGCAGAGATCTGTGACACTGACTGATGTTACACGCCTCTACGTGCTATGGATCTACATCACATAACCACCACACTGAAAATTCTCCTCCCTTTCTGTGGATATCCTACACTCCTCTTTACACTCATTATCTTATTCTTATGTTATTTCATTTTTCCCCTTATCTAATCATGTCTTATTTTATTTTCAAAGAATAATCAAGCCGAAAAAAAACTTCCCCTTTTCACACAAAATTCCTCACTCTCCTAATTTCCTTTTCTATGGTTAATCCCCATTTATCCCTATTAATTCATTTGATTTCACTTCATTTAAAAAAAAAAAAAAATCATATTCTGTTGTTCGTTGTCTTCTGGATAACGTCAACACCACAATGACGTACAGTTATCTGCTCCTCTCCACAAGTGCTTTTTTTTTTTCTTTTTCTTTTTCTCGACATGATGTCACCAAAAAATGGAATGACGTCACGAACACTGACGTAGACCGACGGATCATCATCACTTCGGATTCTACAGTCGTACAGACACGTCGCCGTTCTTGGTGTAGGCAGCGTTGTCGTAGCCCTGGTCCCCGGCTCCTCCCCCCACTGCCCCCAGTACAAACCCGTTGCTCTCCGCGCCCTTTCCGTTGTTAAGAGTGTAGGGAAGTGTCACTGGGGCGTAGCGACCCGTGCGGTTCTCTGGGTCGGCCGGCCCCCAGTCGGGGAGAGGCTTGAAGCAGCCGGGCTGCAATGGTATTGTATTGTATTGTATTGTATTGTATTGTATTGTATTGTATTTGCATTTTATTTTATTCTATTTTATTTATGTATTTATTTATTTATTTATTTTTGTACGCTTACAGTTGACTTCATCAAGTTTTTGCGCCTTATAAATATTATTATTTGTAGTAGTAGTTCTTTTTTAAAAAAAAAGTATTTATCTATTACTTATTTATTTATTTACTTATTTCTTTTTATTTTATTCGTTTATTATTATTCTTTTTGTTTTGTTTTATTTTATTTATATATTTCATTTTATTTTATTTATTTATATATTTATTCTTTTTTTTTTTTCTCAAGGCCTGACTAAGCGCGTTGGGTTACGCTGCTGGTCAGGCATCTGCTTGGCAGATGTGGTGCAGCGTATATGGTTTTGTCCGAACGCAGTGACGCCTCCTTGAGCTACTGATACTGATACTGATACTGCGTTCTATCGTGTCGTATCGTTTTGCACCGCATTGTACTGCATTCTATCGTATTGTATTGTATTGTATTGTAGTGTAGTGTAGTGCGTTCCAATGTATTGCACTGCACTGCGACGTTACGTTGCGTTGCGTTGTATTGTGTAATGTCGTTTTGTATTGTACTGTACTGTACAGCATTGTATCGAATTGTAAATTATCAGGATCAGGATCAGGATTTGGGGCGTTGTTTTATACAACTTAACCATTTTTGGGCTTTTTATACCCCTTCAGATTTACTCCTTTATATTGTTGGTCGGGTCGTTGACTAGCTGTCATTTAATCCACCAGTCATATTTCGTTTTTGTCAATAACTCGTGTTTATCTATGTGGTTCTTATAAGTATTTATAACAGGTGCACGTTTGATATTGTTTGTTAATTTGTTCCAATAATTTGTTACTCTGTCACTAAATGTAAACTTTGTGAGATTTGTTCTGGAATACAGTTTAAATATTTTGTCTGTACGTTTCTTGTAGTGTCTACCTTTGGAGTACAAAAAAAAAAAAGCATGCTTTGTTTACATCGTCAAACCCATTTCATATTTTGTACGTCTGCATCAAGTCCCCTCCTACTCTTCTTGCTTTAAGTGATGGTAGTTGTAAGTACTGTAATCTTTCTTGATATGAATAATCTTTTATGTTATAGACCAGCTTTGTTGCTCTTCTTTGAGCCCTATTGTATTGTATCGTATTGTATTGTGTTGTATTGCGTTGTGTTGTGTTGTATTTTGTAGTGTATGTGTTGTATTATGTTGCTTAGAGTTGAGATGTATCGTATCGCATCGTATTGTGTTGTATTGAATGACTTTAGTTGTCACAGACAACACAATATAATGTACAATTCAGGAAACCCCTTGTGCCATTTGAAAAATTTAAACATTTCACGTCAATTATACAAAATGTCACACACATACACACACAGAGGCCTACACACACACACACAAACATAAATACAGGCCTACACGCGCGCGCGCACACACACGCGCACAAACACACACACACTCATACATCATACAAACACACACATACACACATCTGACCACCAACCGAAACACCTACCCAACACATACACAAACACACACACAAAGTCCCCTCACCCCCCCTCCGCCCCCCCCCCCCCACTCTCTCTCTCTCTGTCTGTCTCTCTCTCTCCCTCTCTCTCTCTTTTTCTTCCCCCAACTCACCACGCCATATCGGACCATCTGAACGATGGCAGTGATGACAATGGCAGCGAGAGGCACCGTCACCATCACCCAGCCCAGCCCTTGGGCCCAGTCCTCAAAGGTGTAGTCTCCATAGTAGGCAGGAGAATAGTTCACCGCTCCACTGACGATGATAAACTGCAAAGATTTCCCCAGGTACGATGTATGATAGTCAGACGTGTTGAACTGTGACCGTCAGAGAACAGCGGAGGAGGTAACTGCTGTCCCGACTATCAGGGCTAGAATTTGATTATCGTGGAGAATGTCTTGCCCAAGTTACATCCCCACTCTCTCGGCCAAGAGGGTTTTAGAGCAGTCGGCGTTGGGATGGTTCCCAAAGGCCAGCTTGCCCCCCCCCTTCCCCACCCCCCAAAGGCTGCAGCACTAAGAGTCAGTGCAATTTTGCCTCCTAGTTTGAGAGTCCTAATCCTTCACAAAAGACTTACTGTAAATGACTTCCCTTTACTGTGGAAAAACCATTGATTGAGGTAAATTAGGGAAAATCAGTCTTCGCGTCGAAATTGCGCAGCAAGACAGTTGTATTGGTAAGTTATTCGCGTCGAAAGATGTGTGTTAGTGCAGCAAAACAAGACTTGCAGAGTTACGTTAAGTCATTCGCGTCGAAAGATTTGTGTTAGTGCAGCAAAACAAGACTTGCAGAGTTACGTTAAGTTATTCGCGTCGACAGAAATGTATGGTAAAGTATTCGCTTAAAAAAAATCAATGTTGATACAACGGCTCTCTCTCTCTCTCTCTCTCTCTCTCCGTTTTTCTTTCTCTTGCGCAAACACTTTCGTGCGTGCACGTACGCAGGCGTATACACGCATGCATACGTATGCGCGTTGCGAGCGCGAGCGCGATCACACGTGAAAGTATAACTATATCTTTTATTAAACAAAAGAACAGAGGTATCGGCTGGGCAAAAAAACAACAACACAACGTCCGATGTTTCGCTATAACCTACATCAAGTCGAATCCTGTTTCCATTGCCCTGTTTGTGTCTTTCGTTCTGATCACATTCAGTGTACTCGTTTTATTATATATATTTCCCCCATTATGTAGTTTAATGTTTGATAATACCTATGGTACGCTCTCAGTACTTAACTATTGTATTCAAACGTGTAAATTGATACTTTAAGTGGATGCCTACAATCACCAGTATGTGTGAAGGGACAACAACAACAACAATAATAATGATAATAGTAATAATAATAATGATAACTTTATTCATATAGCGTCTAATCAAATGTGTTTCTGCTCTAAGTACTTTACACTTCCTGAGAAGGAAGGAATATTTGTGTAGATTTGTTTACTGCTTGCCGTATTGTCCAGGATCGGGGGAGGGGGGGGGGCGAACCCAACAAACCTCCACATATTGCTTTCGCCCTTTTTCTGGTTCTTCACCTAACTGTCTTTCTGATCTCCTCACCGTTTCCATTCCAGCAACTACGTTGATCACCAGACAATGGCATTCTCCAAACCCCTCCTGTTCATCAGACGATGGCATTCTCCAAATCCCTTCTGTTATGCCTAAGCCCTTCGGTCAAAGATCCTTCGCCGCATTCACAGCCCCCGTCCAGTGGGAGTTCCTTGCCGTACGGATTAATTAAAAAGCGACGAGACCTCAATGGTTTCTAACCCCTGTCCATGAAAACGACAGGCAAAAGGTGAAACTTACACCAATGGCGATGGGTGTGATGGCCAGCCAGTTGACCAGCCAGTACAGGTTGGGCCGGGTTCCGGTCATCATCTCCACGTCACTGCAGAACTCCTTGAAGCCTGGTCAGTAGAGGGGAGAAACATCGTCATCGTTGTCATTATCATCATCGTCGTCGTTGTCATCATCATCGTTAGCATCGTAATAATCATCATCATCATCGTCGTTGTCGTCGTTCTCGTCATCGTCATCATCGTTAGCATTGTAATCATCATCATCGTTGTCGTTGTCGTCGTTCTCGTCACAGTCATCGTCCCCATCGTCATCATTATCTTTACGTCGTTGCAGAATTCCCTCATTCCTACTGAGCAGAGGGAGCGGAGGGAAGGGGGATTATCATCGTCGACGTCATCATTATCATCGTTCGTCGTCATACTCATCACCACCACCACCACCACCCCCCCCCCGGCCCCCACGAGCCACAGTCATCACCAATAGCAATCGGTTTCGTCACACTATTCATTGTCGGCTTCATCCTCATCAGGATCGTCATCAGATATTCATCATCATTATGATCATCATCGTCGCCGTCGTCATTGTCAATAACGTCGGTTTCAGTATCGAGTCCTGTGCTCTTTGAACAGCTGTCATGGTCACACACGCCTCACCCTTTAGTTAAGGCGACCGCCAAGAATGTGTCTTTGTACCGTACTTCAACAAAAAACAAACCAAAAAAAAAAACCCAAACACAGGAAGAATAAGAACAAGAACCTGACGAAGACGGAAGCACTCACCATAGACATACATAAGGCAGACGATCTCCATGAGAGCCACGAACATGAGGTTGTAACTGCCACTGTACCAGTCCATCAGAGTCATCACCCACATCCCGCCCTGATGAAACGACAACAAAACTGAAGAGACTGACACGGTAAAACAACCCACGGCAACAAAAGGTTGTCCCTGGCAAAATTCTGAAGAAAATTCACTTTGATAGTAAAAAAAAAAAAAAAAAAACCCAATCAGGCTGCACTTGCTGGCAGAAAAAGAAAAGAAGACAAAAAAAGAAGAAGAAGAAGAAGAAGAAGAAAGAAAATAAAAAGTGTCTCTCTCACTAACGTGACGCGCTGTTCATTGTGAGAGCAGCCCGAATTTCGCACAATTTGTTGTAACCAAAGAATAATAATAATACTACACTGCACTGCTTTACACTGCACTACAATAGTGGGAGTGTGTGTCGTATGGGGGTGGGTGTGGGTGTGGGTGGGGAGGGTGGCATGGGCGATAATGGGGTGTAATTATTGAAGAACTGCCGCTGTTCAAGACTTCTTCAGTATTTGAAACGTTTGGGCGGTTCACAGGCGTCGATCTTCTTTCTCACGGGCAGGGAACAAAGCAAGCAAACAGATCTGCATGCACTCGCTCACGTTGTCAACACACACACACACACACACACACGCGCGCGCGCGCGCACGCACACACACACACACACACAAACACACGCACGCACACACACACACACACAGAGAAACACACACACACACACAAACACACACACATTAAAACACACACACACACACATTAACAGCAAACTAACCCCACACCCACACCCCCTCCCCACAAATCCTCCTAATCCTGTTAAACTTAGAACTAATTAAGACCTATGGACACAGATCGTTTTCTTTTCAATCACCAAAGACGTGGAACAAGCTCCCTGATAACCTCCGTCATTCTGATTCCCTCGCATCTTTTAAATCTCGTCTCAAAACTCACCTTTTCCCTCAGCAATAAGTTCAATTGTGGCAGGTCCACTTCCTTTGCGTTAGCTGTGCTTGACTATGTGTGTATACATATGTATGTGTACATAACTACATGCATGTATATGAATGTGTATTGTGTGTGCGTGTGTTTATGTAAGTTTGTGCCTGCCTATGTGTGCGTATGTGTTAGGGTAGCTGTTAGATACACATGTATGTTAAAATGTATGTATGCAGCGTGTGTGTGTGTGTGTGTGTGTGTGTGTGTGTGTGTGTGTGTGTGTGTGTGTAGTCACATTTTGGTGTGTGTATGTAACATAGATATGATGTATTATGTTAACAAAAGCGTTTTTGTAAAGCACCTAGAGCAGATTTCTGGATAGTGTGCTATATAAGTATCCATTATTATTATTATTATTATTATTAATTAAAACAGCCCACTCGGAACCACCCTCCGGAAAAGAATTTGTGCAGCAGATTCATTGACAAGTCGATGTTGGCTACCCATCCAAAAAGAAGAAGAACACACACACACACACACACACACACACACATTAAAACACACACACACACACACACGCATTCATTATCAGTTGTTTCGCTTGTCAGTTTAACGACTTCTCCTTTACGAAGTCCTTTAAGTAATTTCCTGTAACTGTACTTAGAGGGTTTGTTGTTTTTTGTTTGTTTTGTTTTTCTTCCAAATTTCACCCACATTTTTACCCTCATTTGCCCAGTTTCCCCCAACCCTCCATTCATCCACATCTCCCACCCCTTCTAACCGATAATACTCAGATGTCTTCATAAATACTTTTAACAAAATGTCTTCAATCACCGATATGTGTGACGGGACATTAAACAAAACAAAACAAACAAAATTGTAAACACACACACACACGCACACACACACACACACACACACACACACACACACACGCGCGCCCACCATTGTGGCCTGAGGGATGCCCAGCAGGAAGCCGACGACGCAGGTGAGGAAGGTGAAGAGGGTCTTCCGCTTCCTGAGCACGTTGGGGAAGATGTCCGAGACGCCGCTGATTACCGTCTCCATCATGGCGAACTGTTGGGGTGGGACAGTATAGAAATATGATCGTCACTCGTGTTCGACTATGACCATCCGAACAGCAGAGGAGGTAACTGCTGTCCCGACTAGAATTTGATTCATAGTGGAGAGTGTCTTGCCCAAGTTACATCCCCACTCTCTCGGCCCAAAGGGTTTTTAGGACAGTTGGCGTTGGGATGGTCCCCAAAGGCCAACTAGCCCACCAAGGCTGCAGCACTAAGAGCCAGTGCAAGGTTACCCCCTAGTTCGAGTCATAGTCCTTCACAAAAGACTAAGCTGTAAACGATTTCCCATTGCATTAGAGAAGTACTGATTAACACTCATCATTCATCGTACTGATTTACACTCATTATTCATCGTACTGATCAACACTCATTATTCATCGTACTGATTAACACTCATTATTCATCGTACTGATTAACACTCATCATTCATCGTACTGATTTACACTCATTATTCATCGTACTGATCAACACTCATTATTCATCTTACTGATTAACACTCATTATTCATCGCCATCATGGCGAACTGTTGTGGCGAGTCGATGACAGCCGTGCAGATATTGGATTATTATCATTTTGACGCCAGCAGTGTGCCATACCCTTACCAGACTGTCCAAGCCGAGAGTAAGCAATATGAAGAAGGAGGACTGGATAATCATTATTTTTACGCTGGAAGTGTGAAGATTGATTTATAATTATCTAGTGTTAAGATTGGATAACTGACATTTTGAGGCTAGTAGTGTAAAGGCTGGATGATTATCATTTTGACGCCAGTAGATTATGCTATCATTTTGACGCCAAGAGTGTGAAGATTGGATTATTATCATTTTGACACCAGCAGTGTCCTATACCATACCTGACTGTTCAAGCCGAGAGTAAACAGCATGAAGAAGAAAGATTGGATTGTTATCATTTTGACGCCAGCAGTATAAAGACTGGACCATCATCATTTTGACGCCAGCAGTATACCATACCGTACCTGACTGTCCAAGCCGAGAGTGAGCAGCATGAAGAAGAAGAGGAAGGCCCAGAGGGAGGCAGCGGGCAGCTTGGTGATCCCCTCAGGGTAGGCCACAAACGCCAATCCCGGGCCTGTGTGGCAGAACGTGTACAGAATGTGACTCATTCTCATTCACACCCAAAGCAACGAGATCACCCAAGTGTAATCCCCGCCCCCCCCCCCCCGGCCCCATTTCAATGTATCAGCAATTTTGTTCCTCTGGCTATTGGCATGCAACTATCATTTACATCAGCAAGCATTTGCCTCAATGCTTACAAAAAAAAAAAAAAGAAAAAAAAGAAAAAAAGTTTCACATGCAAAAATGAAAACACACGTCTCCCTTGAGACGATCTGGATCATGAAGCCCCTTTGTACATTATTAATTCATGAATGTGTAACAACAACAACAACAACAGACCACAACAAACAACAACAACAGTACAGTAAAGCCATACCGCTGTTGGCAACGTCCTCCACCTTCTGGTTGTTCTCGTGAGCCATGTGACCCAGCATGGAGAAGATGGCGAAGCCGGCAAAGATGGACGTGCCGCAGTTGATCACTGCGACCATGATGGCGTCTCTGTCATCAGTGATGGAATGAACAGATTAATAAACAAATAGATAAACGAATAAATGATTAAAACTGACTTAAAAACAACAACAACAACAGATTAATAAATTAACAATAGGTACGTAACTGGCTAACTATCTATCTATCTATCTAGCTAGTTAACTAACTAACTAACTAACTAACTAACTAACTAGTTAGCTAGCTAGCCAGCTAGCTAAGTAACTAAACATGTGTAAATAAATGAAGGAATAAGCCTATAAAGAAACATAAACAGATAAATAAAATCAGATAAAAAACAACAAAAAAACAACAACAGTGCAAATAAATCGATTAAACAAACACATATCGATGAAGAACTTGAAATGTTAATGGTCTCATAGCCATTTACGGCGATCAGGGGCAGAGAACTCATCATATCCACTGTGTTCAGTGCTCGGCATAGGAAGGCGGGGGCCCAGCCCTCTCCTTCCTCTTTATCGTATTTTATTTTAAAAGGAAATTTTCTTCCTAAAATTACGTTTAAGTAACATACCGTGACCCACTAGTGCAGACCCCGGCAGGGGCCTGATTCCTGTCCTGTGCAAACTACTACCCGCGTATGCGGAGAAAACGAAAGTAGCTACGGCCGATAACCTCCCGAAGTAGGTTACCTCCCCTGTGCATCCTCGACTAGCGCCCTCTTTTTAAAGATTTTTTTCCCGACTGGTCAAGCACCCATTCACCTCAGGGTGGAGTGAGGAAGACCTCAGGGACAGCACACACAAAGCCGAAACGGAGTGTCGGACCCCGATCACTCCAGATGAATAGATAAACAAACAAAGCGGAGAACAAGGACTGGCAATAACTAATCTTCAAGTATGCCCAAACTGAAACACTCACAAGGAGATGGGAAAAAGAAGAAGAAGAAGAAGGAAGAAGAAGAAGAAGAAAGAAGTAAAAAATACCACCCCACTCCGCTTCCTTCTTTGTTGCTAACTCAAACACTTCCCCTTCTATTTTCACGCCCGAAGTCTTGATGCAACCATCATAAATTCCTTGTCTCATGCCTTGACGAATGATTTCTTTCATTCATTCCATCAGACGCAAAACGACAAAAAAGTTGTCATCATTTCATCCACAACAGTGACATGAAGTATCAGCTGTCAGGAGATTCAGATGCTCAATAACACCCACCTGTAGCAGTTGTTCTTGAACTTGTTGTAACTGGCCATGGTGAGCAGACCTCCAAAGCCCACACCCAGGGAATAGAAGATCTGGGTGGCTGCGTCACCCCACACCTGTACACGTTTATAATGGTAATAGTGATGTTGATGTCATGATGTTAACAACGTCATCAAGAAAAACAAACAAACAAAACAACAATAAAAAACAAAACAAACAACAACAAGAGCACCAACAACAGCAAATAAACAACCAGAAAACAGCAGCAGCAACAACATAAACAGAAACAAACATCAACATCAGCAACAATAGCAGCAGTGACAGCAGCAGCAGCAGCAGCAGCAGCATCAACAACAAGAATGATGCAATAACATCAGCAAACAAAGCAAATAAAAATTAATATTCTTATCACTTCTAGTTATTCTCCTGCTGTAGCTTACGAACACTACTCCTACAATGGCTAGGCCCAGTACTGCTGCTGCTGCTGCTGCTACTGCTACTACTACTTCTACTACTATTACTACTATATTGATTATTCAAAATATTGTTCAACACAAAAAATAATTTTGACAAAAGAAAACAAAACAAACAACTGGAAAAAAAATCAACAACTCCGTGACAGAATTTTCTCTGCTCTAACCTTAATGTCCTCTCCTTAGCCTCCAAGATGTTCTCTACTTTAGCCTTAACGACATTGCCTTTGCCTCCAAGATCTCTACTTTAACCTTAATGCCTTTGCCTTAGCCTACAAGATGTTCTCTAGCTTTAACGCCATTGCCTTAGCCTCCAAAATCTCTACTCTAACCTTAACGCCATTGCCTTAGCCTCCAAGATGTTCTCTACTTAAGCTTTAGCGCCATTCCCTTAGCCTCCAAGATATCTACTTTAACCTTAACGCCATTGCCTTAGCCAAGGGTTTCTTTAATTTAGCCTTAATGCCCTCAGCTTGGCCTGCAAGAGTTTGCTTACTTTCCCCTCAATGCCCTGACTTTAGCCTCCAAGGGTTTCTCTAATTTAGCCATAATGTCCTCGCCTTAGCCTCCAAGAGTTTGTTTACTTTACCCACAATGCCCTGACATTAGCCTCCAAGAGTTTCTCTAATTTAGCCTTAATGTCCTCGCCTTAGCCTCCAAGAGTTTCTCTAATTTGACCCCCAAGCACTGAACTTAGAGTCCAGAAGGTTCTCTACTTCAACCTCTAGGCCCTGACCATAACCTCCAAGAGTTTTGTTTACTGCACCCTGCATGCCCTGACCTTAACCTCCAAGAGTTTGTGTGCTGTACCCTGCATGCCCTGACCTTAACCTCCAAGAGTTTCTCTAATTTAGCCTTAATACCCTCGCCTTAGCCTCCAAGAGTTTCTCTAATTTGACCCCCAAGCACTGAACTTAGAGTCCAGAAGGTTCTCTACTTCAACCTCTAGGCCCTGACCATAACCTCCAAGAGTTTTGTTTACTGCACCCTGCATGCCCTGACCTTAGCGTCCAGAAGTTTCTCCCACTGGGGGATGACGTAGAACTTGATGCCGTCCAGATGCCCCTCCAGAGTGGCCCCGCGCACCAGCAGCACGATCAGGATGATGTACGGGAAGGTGGCCGTGAAGTACACCACCTGTTGGAGTGACGAAACACACACAACGTGATGACGTAAAGTACACCACCTGTTGGAGTGACGAAACACACACAACGTGATGACGTGAAGTACACCGCCTGGTTTGTGTCAAAGTGGAGAAAAACACACATCATCATCGTCATCGTCATCATTGTCGTCGTCGTCTTCGTAATCATTATCACCATCACAATCATCATCATCGTCATCGTCATCATCGTCATAATCTCTATCATCATCATCATCATCACCACCATCACCATCACCACCACCACCAACACCACCATCACCATCATCACCACCCTCACCATCACCACCACCATCATCACCACCCTCACCATCACCACCACCACCACCATCACCATCATCACCACCCTCACCATCACCACAACCATCACCATCATCACGCAACATAGCGCACCCTTCCCCTGACCAGGAGGTGACGCAGCCTTCCCACCCACACTCCAAGGCAGAGGTAAAAAAAGGTTAACTCTCTCCATACGAACGGCGAAAGAGGACGACGTTAACAGCGTTTCACCCCAATTACCATCATCAAAATATTGCAAGCAGGCTCTTATACTGAAGAGGTGAATGTTGACAAAGAATACCACAATTCTGACGACGGAAGCTAAAGGTTGGGTCATTCAGACACCCACTGGACATCCGAGGAGTCTGTGTGGAGGAGAAGAGAGGACTGGCCGTACTGAGTTAAAGGTCCCGTAGATTTTTATGACCATCTGGGCAGAGAATTCCTATCTACTGTGTCCAGGACACGACCATCTTGGTAGAGAATTCCTATCTACTGTGTCCAGGACACGACCATCTTGGTAGAGAATTCCTATCTACTGTGTCCAGGATACGGCAGAGGATAGGGGTGTGGGGGAGAGGAGGAGAGGGGGGGGGGAGGAGAGGAGGGGCAAAACTCTCCTTCTGCCGCTTTAACCTTCTCCAGCCGGAGGCAGCTACCCGTCCACACCTGGGTGGAGTGAGGACAATCGGAGTACAGTGCCTTTCCCAAGGACACAACACCATGCCGAAACGGGGCCTCGAACCCTGATCACTGGTGAACACTGGGTCAGGATTCCAACGCCTAACCGATTCTTCCATGACGCTTCGCGTATAGTCGCCTTCCAGCAGAGTTCTACCATTTAACTCGCCAGAAGATGACAGAGGCCACCCTTTACCTTACCAGAAAATAATGCGGAGGCTACCCCACCCGTACCCTGAAACAGCGGAAGCCTACCTTTCGCCTTACCAGAAGATAACAGAATATACCCTATACCTTGCCAGAAGATAACAGACTCTACCCTTTATCTGACCAGAAGATAACAGACTATACCCTTTACCTGACCAGAAGATAACAGACTATACCCTTTACCTGGCCACAAGATAACAGACTATACCCTTTACCTGGCCACAAGATAACAGACTATACCCTTTACCTGACCGGAAGATAACAGAATATACCCTATACCTTGCCAGAAGATAACAGACTCTACCCACCCTGTTGCCTCAGTCAGCAGTGGCCCGTCCTTTCCCTACCTACCATCCACCCATCCACCCAGTCCCTACCTTCCCAGAGGACTTGACGCCCTTCATCAGGCAGGCGAAGATGAGGAGCCAGGCCAGGCCCAGAGTCAGGATCAACTTGAGCGAGACACCTCCCAGGTCCCCCATGTCAGTGGCTTCGTGGAGACGTAGAACGTACTGGCTGTAACGGCAACAACCAAGGATGGTAAATAATGGTGTGGCAGTTATCCAGCTCTACGTAATCCTCCCGTTCCCCCCCCCCCCAACCATACACACACCCATGCGCACACATGCATGTTAAACACGGTCGTAAACGAACGTTGGGGTTCACGGGTGCACCTGTACCCATATAAACATATCCACACAATACGCGAGCGCGGACTCCCTCTCTCTCTCTCTCTGTGTCACACACACACACACACACACACACACACAGAAGCACACAACACGAACACTCAGTCCCTCATCACCAACTCACTGCAGGTAGTCAGAAGCAGGACTGACGAAGGGTGTCTTGCAGTCTTTGAACAGGTCGTCGTTCAGGATCATCGTGGAGTTCAGCTGGGTATAGTTCCAGACGTCAGGGTACGTCTGGTTCACCTTCACCGTGAAGTTATAGTTCTCCATCAGCTCCTCAATGCACGTGTTGTTGTAGACGTCGTCTGCACAGAATTTAGTTTGTTAATTTATTTTGATGTTTACTGGTGGGTTTTTACCTAACGCGCTTCTTGCCATTGGTCTGGCTTTCGATTTGTACTCTTCGTTTTGTTTTTGTCACGTGTGTATAATTTGCTTCTACGACCTTGTTGCTTATATATAACATCTTCAGCACACACACACACACACACATATATATATATATATGTGTGTGTGTGTGTGTGTGTGTGTGTGTGTGTGTGTGTGTGTGTGTGTGTAACATCTTCAGCATAGATCACAACTTTTGCCATAGACCCTGTGTGGGTTTTATGTGATGCATTTCTTCCCGGTTACTTAGTTGTGGTTTTATAATTGTTTCGGCGGACCTGCATTAATCAAACAAGAGAAACGACCGATGATCAATGTAAACAATCAATAACATCAACGTCCCCCATGACTGTTGACACTTTGATTGGATGGTTTAGATAGATAGTTAGTTAGTTGCCTAGCTAGTTAGTTAGATAGTTGCTTAGTTAGCTAGTTAGTTGCTTACTTAGTTGCTGAGTTAGTTAGTTAAACACACGAGTCTGCTCTCCTCCACCCTCCCTGTTTCACTTCATGGTATCCATGAATCACTCTCTGCAGGAAAGAGAAGCAAAAAAAAAAAAAAAAAAAAAAGAAGGTTATTTCATATGTCTCCCGAGGTTAGTGTCCCCTGAGGTTAGTGTCCCCTGAGAGGTTAGTGTCCCCTGTCCCCTGAGGCTTGTGTCCCCTGTCCCCTTAGGTTAGTGTCCCCTGAGGTTAGTGTCCCCTGTCCCCTTAGGTTAGTGTCCCCTGAGGTTAGTGTCCCCTGTCCCCTGAGGTTAGTGTCCCCTGAGGTTAGTGTCCCCTGAGGGCATTGAAACACCACACACACGCATTTTGTACACACCATTCAAACAAACAAACAAAAGAGTGATGTCAAAAGCTAAACAAACACAAAAGCCCACTAGCAAATACATTTCAAAAAACCTTTTTTTTCCCCTTTGCAACAGACAAAATTTTTCTTATTATAAGATGTATGATAGTCAGTCGTGTCCAACTACAACCGGCAGAACAGCAGAGGAGGCAACTGCTGTGCCGACTATCTGGGCTAGAATCTGATTATAGTAGTAGAGTGTCTATAAACAGAAAACCACCACAACAACCACCATGTCTCCCTTTTCATGGCATCCACGACTCACTCTCCCTCCCAGCCATACAACTCTTTGTCTCACTTTTAATAGCATCCATGGCCGCAGTCTCGTTCATCTGTTCGAACATGGGGTAGGGTTCGTTGCGGCACTTGGAGGTGGCCCAGGCCGGGTCACAGGTGTCCCACGGCAGGTCGGAATCCAGGTGAACGAAGGAGACAAACATGTAGTAGATGGCGTAGGTGATGATGACGTTGTAGTAGATGCTGACCACGGCACTGATGATGCACATGGCGAACCCCGTGCCTGCAGCCAGGTTAGGGTTAGTGGGTACGCGTGCAAATTTTTGGTGGTCTTCAATTTGACATTTTTCCCAATTAAAAACAACAAGAACAAAACCCCACAAAACAACAACAACACCAACAACATAAACAACATAAAAGGCAAAATCAAATATATAAAACAACTACGACAACATCAGCAATAGCAGGAGCAGGAACAGCAACAACAATAACAGCAAAAACAACAACAACAACAACAAAAACAAACAAGTTTGGCAGCATGAGCAGAAGAAGAAGAAGAAGAAGAGGAGCAACAACAATGATGATGATGATGATGATGATGATGATGATGATGATGATGATGATGATGATGAAGAAGGAGGAGGAGGAGGAGGAGGAGGAGGAGGAGAAGAAGAAGAAGAAGAAGAGGAGCAACAACAATGATGATGATGATGATGATGATGATGATGATGATGAAGAAGAAGGAGGAGGAGGAGGAGGAGGAGAAGAAGAAGAAGATAATGATGATGATGATGACATTTAGGAAGCAGAAGACGAAGAATTTAGAAAATGAAGAAAAAGAACAATAACAGTAAGAAGAACAAGAAAAAGAAGAAGGAGAACAACAACAAGAAATGCAAGAAGAAGAAGAAGAAGAAGAAGAAGGAGGAGGAGGAGGAGGAGGAAGAGGAGGAGCAGGAGGAGGAAGAGGAAGAAGAAGAAGAAGAAGGAGGAGGAGGAGGAGGAGGAGGAGGAAAAGGAGGAGGAAGAGGAAGAAGAAGAAGCAGAAGCAGGCACTGACCAGCAAAGAAGGGACTCATTTTCCACACGGTGATGGGACCCTCAGAGGCGAACTGCCCCAGGGCCAACTCCAGAAAGAAGAGCGGCAGTCCGGCAATGACCAGCATGATGATGTAGGGGAAGAGGAAGGTGGCTGGTACATCACATCAAATCAAATCAATCATTAATCAGTCCATCAATCAATCGACCAACCAGCCATTACGAACGCACCCAAAACTACTCTCCTTCCCAACCAACAAAATACTCCCCCACCCAACCCCCCCACCAAACATCTACCAATTCAATCATCAACATCAATGACCAGCATGATGATGTAGGGGAAGAGGAAGGTGGCTGGTACATCACATCAAATCAATTCAATCATCAACATCAATGACCAGCATGATGATGTAGGGGAAGAGGAAGGTGGCTGGTACATCACATCAAATCAAATCAATCATTAATCAGTCCATCAATCAATCGACCAACCAGCCATTACGAACGCACCCAAAACTACTCTCCTTCGCAACCAACAAAATAATCCCCCACCCAACCCCCCCACCAAACATCTACCCAAATACTCCCCCCCACACACACACCAAACATCTACCCAAATACTCCCCCCCCACACACACACACACCAAACATCTACCCAAATACTCCCCCCCCCACACACCAAACATCTACCCAAATACTCCCCCCCCCCCACCAAACATCTACCCAAATACTCCCCCCCCCACACACCAAACATCTACCCAAATACTCCCCCCCACACACCAAACATCTACCCAAACACTCCCCCCCACACACACACACCAAACATGTACCCAAATACTCACCCGCACACACACACACACACACACACATACACCAAACATGTACCCAAGTACTCACCCACACAACCAAATCAAAATACTCCCCCCCCCCACCAAACATCTACCCAAATACTCCCCCCCCCCCCACACACACACCAAACATCTACCCAAATACTCCCCCCCCCCCCACCAAACATCTACCCACATACACAGACACACACACACAGACACAGACACACAGACACACACCCACCTCCCCCATTCCTGTAGGCCAGGTAAGGGAACCTCCACACATTGCCCAGGCCCACGGCGTATCCCACACAGGACAGCAGGAACTCGACCTGGCTGCCCCACGTGCCTCTCTCCGCCATCTGTATCATCATCATCATCATCATCATCATCAACATCATCATCATCATTGTCATCATCAACATCATCATCATCATCATTGTCGTCGTCATCATCATCATCATCATCAACATCAACATCATCGTCATCATCATCAACATCATCATCATCATCATCATTGTCGTCGTCATCATCATCATCATCATTGTCGTTGTCATCATCATCATCAACATCATCATCATTGTCGTCGTTGTCATCATCATCATCAACATCATCATCATCATCATTGTCGTCGTCGTCAACATCATCATCAACATCATCATCATCATCATTGTCGTCGTCGTCATCATCATCATCGACTTCGTCGTCATCATCATCATCATTGTCGTCGTCGTCATATTCGTCCTCATCGTCACCATCATCATCGTTCTCATCATCAAATTCATCGTTGTCGTCATCATCATCATCGTTCTCATCATCAAATTCGTCGTCGTCGTCATCATCATATATTCGTCGTCATCGTCGTCGTCATTATATTCGTCGTCTTT
>NC_134899.1:54175535-54178035 GCF_041734735.1 Babylonia areolata | reverse complement strand
TGAGTGCGCGCCTGAAATCTGATTGAATGACACAGGAAACGAATGATGAGCGCCCAATGGCAGCCGTCAGTCGGCTCTACCCAGGTAGGCAGCCTGTTGTGCAAATGACTCCGAGTTTGTAAAGCGCTTAGAGCTTGGATTCAGACCGAGGATAGGCGCTATATAAGTATCCATATCAAATCAAATCAAATCATAAATAACTGGCTGTTTAGATAATTTATTTTTTTCTAGCAGTTTCTTTTTTCTTTGTGTCCATATGCAGTATCGCTATATGTATCAGCACATACACGTGGAAGCCTCTTTGAAAGAAACTAAAACCGAAACTGAACTATCACACAGCCAAGACGTTCACAGGGACACACAGTAACGACAGCTCTCATTTATTGCAGAGACTACGACAACACGTCGTGACGTCAGTGACGGTGTCTGATGAAGACGCAATTCTTGTTCCGCGTCGTCGCGTCCAAACAGGATCGCCAAAAGTTGTACAGGTATCCCCCCCCCCCCCCCCTTCCCCCAAAACCCCTCTCTGCCCACTCGCTGACCCATTAACTGGAATATTTCCACTGGCGGGAGGGGGGGAGCGGGGGGGGGGGGGGGGACTCCAGTTTTTGCACATCACGTTCAAGTCTGGATCGGGCAAGGCACTGAGTTGATTTCACGTGTCCCTTGAGGGCATCGAAATATTAGTCACGTGCATCTCTTACACGCCCACACCACACAAACAAAGACATGTTACAAAAGCAACCAACCAACCAAACAAAACGCCTATTCGAACAAACAAACACATTTTTTTTTTTTTTTTTTTTTTTTTTTACACACATCAACAAGTCATTTTTCCTTAGCAGTAGGCAAAATTATTTTCCAGAGCAACTGACAAACGTATGCCGGAAAGAAAATACGTAAAAGTACTATTTGAAAATTCCGATTCATACTCAAAGTACAGATCGAACATTCAGAAACATACTTAAACTACAAACAACAACAACAACAACAAAATAAACAAAACAAAACCAAAACAACAAATAACAGCAACAAATAACAGCAGCAGCAACAACAAAAAACAACAAAAAAAAACAAACAAAAACCCCCAAACAAACAAAACAGCAACAACAACCAAACAGACTCAAAGTATACCTACATTTCCGAATTTCGAAACATACTGAAAATACTACGATGGCCTATTCCAAATTCCGAAACATACTAAAAAAAAAAACCCAAAAAACTATATTCCAAAATAACACGTCGTAATATTCCAACTTCGTCCCATCCACAAACCGTTAAACCACGTCCTCTCGTTGGTTTCAAAAGGGAGGGAACTGCGCACACTACAATAGCTTCATTGACCGGAACTATCATGTGTCAACAAGGAGAGCCGGACCTTCACATTGTGTGTTGGTGGACAGAGGCAGGCTTTCTTCAATGTGGGTCAGACTAGACGCAGGCACAAACACTTGGAAAAAAAAAAAGGGTTGCTACGCCTCAAAATGTCGCTTCTCTGAGTTGTCGTTGGTGACAAATTTGGCAGACCTCGTTCCTCAAAATGCTTCTGTTTGCATTATCTGAGCATGCAGAAAAAAGGAGGAAGGTGGCAGAATGGTTAAGACGCTCAGCTGCCAATACAGAGAGTCCGTGAGGGTGTGGGTTCGAATCCCGCTCTCGCCCTTTCTCCTAAGTTTGACTGGAAAATCAAACTGAGCGTCTTGTCTTTCGGATGAGACGATAAACCGAGGTCCCGTGTGCAGCACGCACTTGGCGCACTGAAAAAGAACCCATGGCAACGAGAGTGTTGTCCTCTGGCGAAATTACGTAAAATGAAATCCACTGTCATAGGTACACAAATATGTAAGCATGCACTCAAGGCCTGACTAAGCGCGTTGGGTTATGCTGCTGGTCAGGCATCTGCTCAACAGATGTGGTGTAGCGTGTATGGATTTGTCCGAACGCGGTGACGCCTCCTTGAGAAAGTGAAACTGAAACATGCAGAAGGGAGCTCTCTGTTTCTGTCTCTGTCTCTGTCTTACACACACACACACACACACACAGAGTGAGAGAGAGAGAGAGAGAGAGAGACAGACAGACACAGACAAGCACACAGAGACCATGTTAAGGTAAGCGCGGTACATAAATGAATTCAGCCAATTAGTTCGTTCTCTCAAATAATATAGCATTTTTCACAAAGGACGAAAACAAAAGTCTGTGGCGACAATTTGGGAAAACAGAGGCTTACCAAACGAGGCCCGTCGACCATAATTTAGGCCGGTGACGACAATTTGGGCCGGCGACTGTTTGGGACATAACAAAGAGTACTGCTACTTCAAAGCAACAATGGCATTGACTGAGGAAGAATGTGTTAAAGGGTATTAGTTTAGTTAGCCCCTTGGGGTGGGTGTTTACTTCTCGTATACACTGAAGGAGTTTGATTAAACGAGACAGAGAGAGGGAGAGAGAGAGAGAGAGAGGGGGGGGGTGGGGAGGGAGAGAGGTGGTGGTAGTCGTA
>NC_134899.1:54153035-54163035 GCF_041734735.1 Babylonia areolata | reverse complement strand
CTACATGACACGAGAGAGAGAGAGAGAGAGAGAGAGAGAGAGAGAGAGAGAGAGAGAGAGTCAGTTTCAGTAGTCGCTGCGTTCGGACAAATCCATATACGCTACACCACATCTGCCAAGCAGATGCCTGACCAGCGGCGTAACCCAACGCGCTTAGTCAGGCCTTGAGAAAGAAAAAGAAAAAAAAGAAAAAAAAGAGAGAGAGAGAATGTAGATGTATGTGTGTGTACCCGTCTTTCCCTTTCTCTCTCCGTGCCTCTCTCCTCCCCCACCCCTCTCCCTCCCCCCCTCTCCCTCCCTCTTCCTTTCTCACACTCTTTCAGTCTCAGTTCAATTGGGCCTCTATTCCGTTTCCACTGATAACAATAATGATGTTAGATATTAATCATATGGAGCAAACTCCCTATGTAACAACACACACACACACACACACAAGAGACACACACACACACACACACTTTCACTTACTCGCATGCGTACACAGTAATCCCCCCCCCCCCTTCCACCCACTCGATTTTTTTCCTACCCTCGTCTAATATCACTTACAGTGAAAAGACGTTAAACTAAGGAACGAACACACACACACGACACAAGACAAAAATCCCCTACACACACACACACACACACACACACACACACACGACACACACACACACACAGACACACAAGACAAAAATACCCTACACACACACACACACACACACGCTCGCACACACACAAACATCCACCTACAGACACACACAAACACACACTGCATGACTTCAGTAGAGGGCAAAGGGGGGGTTGGGGGGCAGGGGATGTGGGGGGGGGGGGGGGGGGGGGGGGGGGAGGAGGAAGAATGCTGACAACTAGCTATGCTTCATCACACCCAAAGGCTAGATGGGCGTTCAAGTTTATTTTGAAAGAGGACATAAAAGCCCAGCTGTGAACAGGGGTTGAAATAACCGGGATGTGTGGAAAGAGAGATGTAAAGGAAACTGAACATTGCAATGAGGAACCAACGACACTCGACGAGTAATAGAGTGGGTAGAAATGTTAAAATGTTTCTGGAGGTTTGAGGGGGGGGAGTGAGGGGGTGGGGTGGGGGTGGGTGTGTGTGTGTGTGTGTGTGTGTGGGGGGGGGGGTACTAGTAGTTCTATAACCACAATAACAACGACAGCAACAACAACATTTTAATTTCTGTATGACGGGCGCAACAGCCGAGTGGTTAAAGCGTTGGACTGTCAATCTGAAGGTCCCGGGTTCGAATCACGGTGACGGCGCCTGGTGGGTAAAGGGTGGAGATTTTTCCGATCTCCCAGGTCAACACATGTGCAAGACCTGCTAGTGCCTGAACCCCCTTCGTGTGTATACGCACGCAGAAGATCAAATACGCACGTTAAAGATCCTGTAACCCATGTCAGTGTTCGGTGGGTTATGGAGACACGAAAATACCCAGCATGCATGAACCACGACAGAGTCATCGGCAAGTCGATGTTGGTCGTGTAATGGAAAGAAGAAGAAGAAGATCGTATCAAACTGTCGGTCTGAACGATATTCTGCCAGTTGTTTTGGATATTTAGGGGGGGAAAATAGATAAATGAATAAACAAATAAAGAAAGTAGAACACAAAAAGACAAACAGGTGAAATAAAACAACAACAACAACAACAAAAAAAACCACCACCATGTTTTATTCTTCATTGTAAAATCCACTGTCCGTGGAAAACTATGCTGACAAGACGCCTGGGCAGGTGTACAACAGACATTAAATGTACATGACAAAGACTCTCCCCCCCTCCCCAGAACCATTCCTGCCCCTCCCTAACCCCCTCCCTTGCCAACCTCCGCCCCCAACCCCCCCTCCTCAGCCCCTCCCCGTCACCCCCTCTCGCATCGAGAACAGAGCGTGAACTTTGTCCAACTCAGCATGTTGCAGTTTGGACATTTTTGAGAGGCACAAGAACCACACGTGGAAACTGGTTTCATGTCTTCCCTCTCCTGTTGTCAACAGAGAGAGAGAGAGAGAGAGAGGGGGGGGGGGGGGAGTGGAGAGACAGATGAAGTGAGGGAGAGGGAGAGAGAGAGTGGGACATACACACACACAAAAAACCACTACACTTTTAACGCACTCAGTACGGCCAGTCTTCTCTTCTCCTCTACACAGACCCCTCGGATGTCCAGTGGGTGTCTGAATGACCCAACCTTTAGCTTCCGTCGTCAGAATTGTGGTATTCTCGGTCAACATTCACCTCTTCAGTATAAGAGCCTTCCGCTTGCAATATTTTGACGATGGTAATTGGGGTGAAACGCTGTTAACGTCGTCTCTTTCGCCGTTCGTATGGTGAGAGTTAAATCAACTGTTGACCGTAACAGTATGTATGTATGTATGTATGTGTGTGCGTGTCTGCGCGCGCACTTCTGCGAGTGTACTTTCTTCTCCTGATGTCATGACAGTTATGTGTTTAATGATGTATGGCGTTGACATGATGCTTTTAGTCTGTCTTCATGATAAAAACAAAATCAATATCAGTTGGGGTTTGATGTTCTATTGTGTGAGCATAGTGACAATGCCGATATTTGCCGGATCAGTAATAAAAACACTGCAATGTAATTATACAAGACACATTTGCAAACAAGGACCTAAACATGGCAGTGACTAAATGGTCAGACATTTAACATACAAAATGCAATCGTATTGTCCAGCCCAGCCGACTGTAAGCACCACTTAGGGCTGAAAAACAACAACATCAAGGAGAAACACGAATTATTGAAACACATGCACATACGCGCAAGACTGCACGGATGCAAGCACACACACACACATTCACACACACACACACACGCACACACACGCACACACACACACACACACACACATTCACACACTCCCCGTCCTTCATGTTTCTTCTTTTCTTTTTTTTTCTTTTTTTCTTTTTTTTAAAATTTTTAATGCGAGACAGCCGACAACCTCACAAAACAAGTCAGATAATTCCTCTTCGTAGTTCATGGTCTGCAACCGCTCACACCTCCTCCCTCCACCCTCCCTCATGCTGTCCCCCCCCACCCCCTAACCACCACAAGCCCCCCTCCCCCTCCCCCGCACCGCCCCCCCCCCCCCACCGCTCCCCCTCTCTCTTGGTTAAGGAACCCTATCGTGTTTTTCTATTGTTTAGTCCGGGGGTTCTTACAGGTGGTGTAGGGTGATAGTATTATTTGTGTCTCCGCATAAATCGTTGACAGATAGTTTTAAAATGGTGACACCTGGTTTACAAGGTTCCTAACAAGCGAGTTGTGACCATGAATAGCTGGTACAAAGAGACGTGACGTTGCATATCATCAGGCCTGCTGTTACGTTGTGGCACGAGGCATGTTCAGCCACACACTGTGTAGCACTACTTTTCCTTTTTGACTCACTTGTGGGTGAGGAGACATAATGGAAGAAATATTTTTGCGAGTTCAGCTTGCAGTCTTCAGTCTCTCACTCTCAGTAAACAAACAAAAAAAAAAAAACAAAAAAAAAAAAAAACAGACACAAGGAATTTTCCCCTGAGCCAATTATAATTATTAAGACCAAGGAAAAAATCTTTCATTCACTCTCTTCATCCTGGAAAAAAAAAAAATCTTAAACACAGGAACAAATGTCTTGACTAGCACAAATAACTTACTTGCAAAAACCTGATGATCCAGTCCCAGGATCGCCTCAGTCCTAGGCCGGACAGCAGCCTACTCACAGTAGTGTCCACCCCACTCACTCGTGGGAAAACTCAGGCACCTCCTCAGTGAACATCCCAGTTCAAGGTCCCTCCACTCCGTGGCCAGTCAACATGGAGCCCTGATAACATTTTTTCCCCCCAGTTTTTAGCTCTCGGCACACTCCATTTGAATTATTCCTTCTAGCTAATTCTCAATGTTCCCTTATTTTATTTTATTATATTTTGTTATCCTTTCACACCACTCATGCATTCATACAATTTTCCAATTAACAATACAATATTCATTCATGAGTCACGTCTTATAAATTACACAAATACACAAAAAAGTATTAATTTATCAAAAAGCAAACATTTCAAAACTAACAGCAAAAACTACTATATTCTCAAACTATTCAATCATTAGTTACATTTCGAATAAACAATAAAATAAATTTTCCCACCTGATGTTCGGAACATTCAAGGCACACAGACCACATCACCCCGAGCTCTGATGCATTCAGACTGACGTTACAGCACATACATATACGCGCACACACACACATGAACATGCACAGCTCACGATTCACCCACACTTACCACGTGCAAAACATTTTCACATTCATACAGGTATTCGAAATGTACAAACAAAAATTTCCTTCTTCCTCTGGCCACAGGCATTCGAAACTCACTCTGTCACAGAAAACAAAGTGAGTCTATGTTTTAACCCGGTGTTCGGTTGTCTGTGTGTGTGTGTGTGTGTGTGTGTGTGTGTCCGTGTGTCTGTGTGTCCGTGGTAAACTTTAACATTGACATTTTCTCTGCAAATACTTTGTCAGCTGACACCAAATTTGGCATAAAAATAGGAAAAATTCAGTTCTTTCCAGTCATCTTGTTTAAAACAACATTGCACCTCTGGGATGGGCACAAAAAAATAAAAAAAAGAAGCCTAATTATATGCAAACTGCATTTACTGTTATATTTATATTTTTTGTATTCTCTAAACTTGGCACTTTGACCTCTTATTCTGACACAACAACAAGAGTCATTATTATAATTTTTTGTTCAAACAGGAACTTCTTTTGCTAAGCATGAAATTTTTATTTATTTTTTGCAAACGTTTTGGGGCAGATAGTATAAAAAAAGGGAAATTACTCTGTAATTAATGCTAGGGGACTTAATTTATCACAAGTGAGTCTTGAAGGCCTTGCCTCTCGTTTTTTTTGTTATCTGCATGGCTGGTTGAACGGAAGGAGGGCAGTGTTTTTTGATTGATTGATTGATTGATAAGGATACTTACATAGCGCCTATCCTCGGTCAGAGACCAAGCTCTAAGCGCTTTACTAACACTGAGTCATTTACACAACAGGCTGCCTACCTGGGTAGAGCCGACTGATGGCTGCCATTGGGCGCTCATCATACGTTTCCTGAGTCATTCAATCAGATGTCAGGCACGCACACCTACACACTCAAACTTGTAACATTTTACGTGTATGACCGTTTTGTTCATTTACCACGCCATGTAGGCAGCCATACTCCGTTTTCGGGGGTGTGCATGCTGGGTATATTCTTGTTTCCACAACCCACCGAACACTGACATGGATTACAGGATCTATAACGTGCGTACTTGATCTTCTGCGTGCGTATACACACGAAGGGGCTTCAGGCACAAACAGGTCTGCACATATGTTGACCTTGGAGATCGGAAAAATCTCCACCCTTTACTCACCAGGCGCCACCGAGATTCGAACCCGGGACCCTCAGATTGAAAGTCCAACGCTTTAACCATTCGGCTGTTGCGCCCAGTGTTTGGTTGTTGTCAAGGTCACAGATTGATTTGTGCTGTTTGTGCAAAAGAGGAAAAGAGGAGGAGGAGGAGGAGGAGGAGGAAGTGGAGGATCAAGAGAAGACAGAGGGGGAAGAGGAGAAGAGGAAGAAGAGACATAGAAGGAGGGGAAGGAATGGAAAGAATGAAAAGCACGGAGGAAGAAACAATATCTTCCAAAGACCACAGCCGGAGCAATTTAAATCTTTGTGTTTTACACACACGCACACACACACACACACACATATATATATATATATAGAGAGAGAGAGAGAGAGAGAGAGAGAGAGACAGCAGTGATCTCATAGAGATCGCCTTAACTGACAGACTTCTTCTTCTTCTTCGTTCGTGGGCTGCAACTACCACGTTCACTCGTATGTACACGAGTGGGCTTTTACGTGCATGACCGTTTTTATCCCGCTATGTGGGCAGCCATAGTCCGTTTTCGGGGGTGTGCGTGCTAGGTATGTTCTTGTTTCCATAACCCACTGAACGCTGACATGGATTACAGGATCTTTAACGTGCGTATTTGATCTTCTGCTTGCGTATACACACGAAGGGGGTTCAGGCACTAACAGGTCTGCACATAATTTATGTTGACCTGGGAGATCGGAAAAATCTCCACCCTTTACCCACCAGGCGCCGTTACCGAGATTCGAACCCGGGACCCTCAGATTTAAAGTCCAACGCTTTGACCACTCGGCTATTGCGCCCATCAACTGACAGACATCAACTGACAAATACTGGTGGAGTTTTACGATCTATTTTTCCAAGGCCTTGGAGGTGAGGTTGATCCAGCCGAGAACGGCGGCAGTCTGTTTGAAGGTGTCTGGGCGGGAGTCCATTGTTGCTAAGCTGTTGTTGCAACGAACGACAAGGAGTTGATGATGGCTGCGGAGGTCCAGCCATGGTCTGGGCTGAGTTCTGACTGTCCAAGGCCACCTGGCGGCCAGTCCTCATGCCGAAGACCAGAACGTCCCACAACGGCCGACCACCAGCACACTGATCTATTTTCAGTTTTGTGCCACTAGCAGCCTCTAGTCGCCACTCGCATGACGTGCAAAGATAGTGGTTTTTTGTGTGACGCAGTTTTTGTGTGACGTCTTCTTTAAGAGTGACGCGTTTTGTCGTTGTTGAGAAAAGAAGGCTTAATTACCTGAACTTGGAAATGGGGAACGGAGGATGACATGGACAGGGAGTGTCGCGCCACACAGTGTTGTGTTAATTCTGTGTATCATGTGGAAGTAACAGAAACGCTTTCATCCGCCTTGGAACAACTTGAACACCTTTGGGGCGACTTGCAAAGCCAGGGAAAGAATGCGGGAGAAATACCGACCCCCCCTCCCTCCCGCCCCCAGGCTCTTGTTACCGCCCCCCCCCCCCCCCCACAGCACAGCTGGCCACACAGAAAGCCAGAGGTCCACAGAGAGAAGTGACAAATCTTCCTCGAGATTGACCAATCTTCTTAGAGATTTTAATTCTCTCCATACGAACGGCGAAAGAGACGACGTTAACAGCGTTTCACCCCAATTACCACCATCAAAATATTGCAAGCGGAAGGCTCTTATACTGAAGAGGTGAATGTTGACAAAGAATACCACAATTCTGACGACGGAAGCTAAAGGTTGGGTCATTCAGACACCCACTGGACATCCGAGGGGTCTATGTAGAGGAGAAGAGAGGAATGGCCGTACTGAGTGAGTTAAGACTTTCCAGTTTCGAGATGTGGAATTATGTGTATGCGTCACAATCACAGACTGGCAAAAGATGGCCCAACAGCAAAGTGAGAGCTGTATGATCAATGGTTTCTCCATTGCAATGGGAAATCATTTACAGCTTAGTCTTTTGTGAAGGACTATGACGCTCAAACTAGGAGACACGATTGTAGTGGCTCTTAGTGCTGCAGCCTTGGGGGCTAGTTGGCCTTCAGGAACCATCCCAACGCTGACTGTCCTAAAACCCTCTTGGCCGAGAGAGTGGGGATGTAACTTGGGCAAGACACTCTATCTCCTCTGTTATCAAATTCTGGCACAGATAATTAACAAATAATGAGGCCAGGAGATGGGTTTCTTCCAATGTACCTTTTATTTACCTGTGTGCTAGCTGAATTGGTAGCGTAAGCAGCACTGTCTTGAAGTTGTGTACCTTGTGAATGGAGAGAGTTACCGCTCTTTACTATTTGTTAAATCTGGCACAGATAGTTGAGACAGCAGTTGCCTCCTCTGCTGTTGTGATGGTCATAGTCGGACACGACTGACTATCATACACGCGTCAATGTTTGGTACTTTACATCTGTGTGTGTGTGTGTGTGTGTGTGTGTGTGTGTGTGTGTGTGTGTGTGTGTGTCTCTCTCTCTCTCTCTCTCTCTCTCTCTCTGTGTGTGTGTGTGTGTGTGTTCCATATTTTTACGGTGATGAAGATGACCTGTGTTGTGTATTCCTGTATCGATTATTTAAAAGTGTTGGTCGGGGCGGGGAAAGGCGTGCGCGTGGGCGAGTGTGTGTGTGTGTGTGTGTGTGTGTGTGTGTGTGTTTGCATGCGTGCATATGTTGTCGTACACTGCCGTAACGTCTGTGTTGAAGACTTTGCTGTTGGGAACCTGTGACCTCTAGCTTGATGAAGCTGGGTGGAGGAGAAAGAGGAGGAGGAGGTGTGTGTGTGTGTGTGTGTGTGTGTGTGTGTGTGTGAGAGAGAGAGAGAGAGAGAGAGACAGAGAGACACACACACACATGCGCGTAAAAACAATAGTGTAGTGTATGAAATTTTCTTTCAGATTACTATCTCAAAACTCATACAAATAACAAGGAAACAAACTGCTTAATCTATCAATGATTACGATGATCTACATCAAAATTAAAAACAAAAACAAAAAACCCCCAAAGATGTCAAAAAACAATCATAACATAAAATGCAAAAGCATACCGGTTGGTAAGGAAGCAAAGAAGACTGAGAATTCACGCAGTCACACAATTCAACATACAACAGAAGAGGCCCAGCCTTAAGTACCCGTGAGTATGGAATGCCAAGTAGTGTGCACACTAGTGTGATACTGTGTATCGCTACATCACTGTCGCTAGACTGTGCAAAATACGAGAGATAAAAAAGGAAAAAGAAAAAAAAAAAAAAAAAAGAAAGAAAGAAAAAAGAAATCATCATGAAAAACATCCACACAGCAAAGAATTGCAGCACATCCTCAAATGGGAAAGACTGGAACACAAACACCAGAAGAACATACTATCCTGGAACAGAAAATATGCAGATACCACAATAACATAACCGTCATATGGGAGAAGAAAAAAAAAAATCAAAAGATGATGATGACGACGATGATAGCAACAACATTGTAACCTGACCACAGTGACAGTACTTGTTTCCTTCAATTTTATTTCAATTTTCTTTTTTTTCCTCCCACAATTTGAGAAACTGTGACTTGTTAATATTCTGTAAACATGTTTACTTCCTTCACTGAAAAGTTTGACCTGCAAATAGGTAACACTACACAGAAAAAACCCCCAACAAACCCCAAAACCCAAGCCAAAACAAAGCACAAAACCCAATAAACCATCATTAATGTCCTATCGATCCCTGAGAAAAAAAAGGATCTGTTTCCATATAAATTCATACGTCTCATAATGATATTCCAAACCATACACCACGCGAAACATACGAACACACTCATCTCTGAACAATGTATAGCTGTTTTGAAAGCAACCCAGCCTGCCTTTTTTTCGATAAACTGTGCGCACTGTGTACATGGAATGCTTGTGAAAATAACTGGTATGGAATCACTACTTTGCATGTGGAAGACTGAAAAGAAATCATTGTGACACAAGGATGGTACTACTACTACTACTACTACTAATCATGATAATAATCATATTAGTATCGGTGATGATGGTGATAATAATATCAAACAAAAATAAGTAGATAAAAATGTGGACGAAAGGGTTTCAGCCTGTATATACAATATCTCTGTACATTAATGTTTTACAGAAATGAACTGAAAATCAGGGGAAATAAACAGATCAGGGGGAACTCAGCAGGAACTGAATTTCTTTTTTTTTTGTTTTGGTTTGTTTTTGGTTTTTGTTCAATAGTAATTCCTTTATTTACAGTCGCACGGACTCTGGGTTCTTGGTGTAGCCAGCGTTGTCGTAGGCGCCTTGAGCCCCCCCGCCATTGTTGGCCCCGCCATTCTTCTCGTTGGGAACGGTGTAGGGAAGGCCCACTGGGGCGTAGCGACCCGTGCGGTTCTCTGGGTCGGCAGGTCCCCAGTCTGGGCGAGGCTTGAAGCATCCGGGCTGGAAAGGAAGGGGGTGGTGAGTGATGATGGGGTGTGTGGGTGGGCGGTGTGTTGTGTTTTGTGTGTGTGTGTTGTGTTGTGTGTGTGTGTGTGTGTGTGTGTGTGTGCTATGGTGAGGGAGTTAAGGTCAGAGAATTTTGGATTAGAAAAAAAAAAATCATGGATACAGTTTCACACACACACACATACACACACGCACGC
>NC_134899.1:54130535-54145535 GCF_041734735.1 Babylonia areolata | reverse complement strand
CTCTCATCTCATCCCCCCACACACACCCCTCATCCCCCCCCCTCATCCCATCCCCCCCACACACGCCCCTCACCCCCCCCCCCTCATCCCACCCCCCCCCCCACACACCCCTCACCCCCCTCTCATCCCATCCCCCCCCACACACCCCTCACCCCCCCTCTCACCCCATCCCCCCACACCCCCCCGTCACCCCCCCCCACACACACACCCCTCACCCCCCCTCTCATCCCATCCCCCCCACACACACCTCTCATCCCTTTCCCCCCCACACACACACCCCTCACCCAACTCCCCCTCATCCCCCCCTACACCCTTCACCCCCCTCTCATCCCATCCCCCACACACCCCCAAAACCTCCTCTCATCCTGTCCCACACCCCCCCCTCTCACCCCCACCCCCATCCCCACCCACCCACCCAAATACACCCCCTACCCACCTTGGTGGTCTGAGGGATGCCCAGCAGGAAGCCGATGAGGCAGGTGATGAAGGTGAAGAGCACCTTGCGCTTCCTCAGCAGGTTGGGGAAGATGTCCGAGATGCCGCTGATCACCGTCTCCATCATGGCGAACTGGGCATGACAACGATGGTGATAACGATGATGATGATGAATATAGATTATGATAATATGATAATGATGATTACTATAAATAATGATGATATGGTGTAAATGATGATAACAATGATGCTGAATATGATAATGACGATATCAATATCATCATGATGGTGATATTGATAATGATGTTATATAATAATAATGATACTACTACTACTACTGCTACTACTACTACTGCTGCTACTGCTACTACTGCTGCTACTACTGCTGCTACTGCTACTATTACTACTACTACTGCTACTACCACTGCTACTACTACTATACTACCCAAAGAACAATAAGGCAGGGAGAGTAAAGCACTGATAAACAGTAAAGAGCGGTAACTCTCCCCATGGAAAAGGGACATTATTACATGTCAACTCTCCCCATGGAAAAGGGACATTATTACATGTCAACTCTCCCCATGGAAAAGGGACATTATTACATGTCAACTGTCCCCATGGAAAAGGGACATTATTACATGTCAACTCTCCCCATGGAAAAGGGACATTATTACATGTCAACTCTCCCCATGGAAAAGGGACATTATTACATGTCAACTCTCCCCATGGAAAAGGGACATTATTACATGTCAACTGTCCCCATGGAAAAGGGACATTATTACATGTCAACTCTCCCCATGGAAAAGGGACATTATTACATGTCAACTCTCCCCATGGAAAAGGGACATTATTACATGTCAACTCTCTCCACAAGGGACACTATTACAAGTCAACTCTCTCCACGAGGGACACTATTACAAGTCAACTCTCTCCATGGACAAGGGACACTATTACAAGTCAACTCTCTCCACAAGGGACACTATTACAAGTCAACTCTCTCCACAAGGGACACTATTACATGTCAACTCTCTCCATGGACAAGGGACACTATTAACATGTCAACTCTCTCCACAAGGGACACAATTACATGTCAACTCTCTCCACAAGGGACACTATTACAAGTCAACTCTCCCCATGGACAAGGGACACTATCACATGTCAACTCTCTCCACAAGGGACACTATTACAAGTCAACTCTCTCCACAAGGGACACTATTACATGTCAACTCTCTCCACAAGGGACACTATTACATGTCAACTCTCTCCACAAGGGACACTATTACAAGTCAACTCTCTCCATGGACAAGGGACACTATTACAAGTCAACTCTCTCCACAAGGGACACTATTACAAGTCATCTCTCTCCACAAGGGACACTATTACATGTCAACTCTCTCCACAAGGGACACTATTACAAGTCAACTCTCTCCACAAGGGACACTATTACAAGTCAACTCTCTCCATGGACAAGGGACACTATTACAAGTCAACTCTCTCCACAAGGGACACTATTAACATGTCAACTCTCTCCACAAGGGACACTATTACATGTCAACTCTCTCCACAAGGGACACTATTACAAGTCAACTCTCTCCACAAGGGACACTATTACATGTCAACTCTCTCCATGGACAAGGGACACTATTAACATGTCAACTCTCTCCACAAGGGACACTATTACATGTCAACTCTCTCCACAAGGGACACTATTACATGTCAACTCTCTCCATGGACAAGGGACACTATTACATGTCAACTCTCTCCACAAGGGACACTATTACATGTCAACTCTCTCCACAAGGGACACTATTACAAGTCAACTCTCCCCATGGACAAGGGACACTATTACATGTCAACTCTCTCCACAAGGGACACTATTACAAGTCAACTCTCTCCACAAGGGACACTATTACATGTCAACTCTCTCCACAAGGGACACTATTACATGTCAACTCTCTCCATGGACAAGGGACACTATTACAAGTCAACTCTCTCCACAAGGGACACTATTACATGTCAACTCTCTCCATGGACAAGGGACACTATTAACATGTCAACTCTCTCCACAAGGGACACTATTAACATGTCAACTCTCTCCACAAGGGACACTATTACATGTCAACTATCTCCACAAGGGACATTATTACATGTCAACTCTCTCCATGGACAAGGGACACTATTACATGTCAACTCTCTCCACAAGGGACATTATTACATGTCAACTCTCTCCACAAGGGACACTATTACATGTCAACTCTCTCCACAAGGGACACTATTACATGTCAACTCTCTCCACAAGGGACATTATTACATGTCAACTCTCTCCACAAGGGACACTATTACATGTCAATTCTCTCCACAAGGGACACTATTAGCATGTCAACTCTCTCCACAAGGGACACTATTACATGTCAACTCTCTCCACAAAGGACACTATTACATGTCAACTCTCTCCACAAGGGACACTATTACATGTCAACTCTCTCCATGGACAAGGGACACTATTACATGTCAACTCTCTCCACAAGGGACACTATTACAAGTCAGCTCTCTCCATGGACAAGGGACACTATTACATGTCAACTCTCTCCACAAGGGAAACTATTACATGTCAACTCTCTCCATGGACAAGGGACACTATTAACATGTCAACTCTCTCCACAAGGGACACTATTACATGTCAACTCTCTCCACAAGGGACACTATTACATGTCAACTCTCCCCATGGAAAAGGGACATTATTACATGTCAACTCTCTCCATGGAAAAGGGACACTATTACAAGTCAACTCTCTCCACAAGGGACACTATTACAAGTCATCTCTCTCCACAAGGGACACTATTACAAGTCATCTCTCTCCACAAGGGAAACTATTACATGTCAACTCTCTCCATGGACAAGGGACACTATTAACATGTCAACTCTCTCCACAAGGGACACTATTACATGTCAACTCTCCCCATGGAAAAGGGACATTATTACATGTCAACTCTCTCCACACGGGACACTATTACATGTCAACTCTCTCCATGGACAAGGGACACTATTACATGTCAACTCTCTCCTCAAGGGACACTATTACATATCAACTCTCTCCACAAGGGACACAATTACATGTCAACTCTCTCCACAAGGGACACTATTATATGTCAACTCTCTCCATGGACAAGGGAAACTATTAACATGTCAACTCTCTCCACAAGGGACACTATAACATGTCAACTCTCTCCACACGGGACACTATTACAAGTCAACTCTCTCCACAAGGGACACTATTACATGTCAACTCTCTCCACAAGGGACACTATTACATGTCAACTCTCTCCACAAGGGACACTATTAACATGTCAACTCTCTCCACAAGGGACACTATTACAAGTCAAAGCTCCGTGTGCTATCCGTTCAGTTGGCACACGTAAATAAAAGGTACATTGGAACAAACCCCGAAGAAAGACTTGGTTATTATCATTTTGACGCCAGCAGTGTAAAGATTGGATCATTATCATTTTGACACCAGCAGTATACCATACCGTACCTGACTGTCCAAGCCGAGAGTGAGCAGCATGAAGAAGAAGAGGAAGGCCCAGAGGGAGGAGGCAGGCAGCTTGGTGATCCCCTCAGGGTAGGCCACAAACGCCAATCCCGGGCCTGTGATAAAACCAATCATAGCACATGCTGAGAATTCCGACATTTCCGCCGCCACTAAACAGCCGTGACAAGGTAAGGTTCCAAAACAAGTCAAAGAACGTAGACTTCTTTCATCACTGATCTTAACAGTACGGAAGAATCTTTCGAATATGAATTTTGGTTTTCAATGTTTTAAAACATTATTTTAAACTTCATGAGTTTTGATTGATCCAAACAATTGCATTAAACGTGGAGAATGTTTAAAGAAAGAAGACCACAACCCCCTCTAAGGGGGGCGTTTACACGTTATTTTCTCTCTCCCCCTCTCCCCCATTCAGTTCAAGCAAACTCTATGGTTGCGATAACATCACCATTATCATGCCATCGTTGTATCGTCGTCATCATCGTCACTGTCGTTGTCGTCGTCATCATCATCATCACCATCATCATCTTCGTCGTCGTCATCGCAATCATCATCATCATCATGATCATAATCGTCGTCGTTGTTATCAATGTCACCACCACCACCATCACCACCATGATGATGATGATCATCATCGTCACCACCACCACCATCATCAACACCACCACCACCACCACCACCCCGACCATGATGATGATGATCATCATCGTCACCACCACCACCACCACCAACACCACCACCACCATGATGATGATGATCATCGTCACCACCACCACCACCAAACACCCCCACCATGATGATGATGATCATCGTCACCACCACCACCCCACCACCACGTCACGTCAGACGGCCGCTCACCGCTGTCAGCCACGTCCTCCACCTTCTGGTTGTTCTCGTGAGCCATGTGACCCAGCATGGAGAAGATGGCGAAGCCGGCAAAGATGGACGTGCCGCAGTTGATCACCGACACCAAGATGGCGTCCCTGTCCATCGATCGATCAATCAATCAACCAACCAACCAACCAATCAATCAACTAACCAACCAACCAACCAACCAATCAACCAACTAACCAACCAATCAACCAACCAATCAATCAACCAACTAACCAACCAATCAACCAACCAATCAACCAACCAACTAACCAATCAACTAACCAATCAACCAACCAACCAACCAACCAATCAACCAACTAACCAACCAACCAACCAACTAACCAATCAACCAACCAACCAACCAACCAATCAATCAACCAACCAACCAACCAATCAATCAATCAATCAACCAACCAAACAACCAATCAACCAACCAACCAACCAACCAACCAACCAACCAATCAATCAACCAACCAACCAACCAGTCAACCAACCAATCAATCAACCAATCAACCAACCAACCAACCAACCAACCAATCAATCAGCAAGCCACTAGACCATCACTCCACTTGCCTACCTCCCTCTACACCAAGGAGGCGGGGGATGAGGGGTGATGGGTGAGGGATGAGGGGTGAGGGGTGGGGGGTGAGGGGTGAGGGGTGAGGGGTGGGGGGGTGAGGGGTGAGGGGTGAGGGGTGAGGGGTGGGGGGGGGGGGGGTGAGGGACTACAAGGAGACGAGTTTCAAGATTTTGCACGAAGGAGATGGAGACAGTGGCCAGCATTTTGCTCCCCGATCCATCAGACCTTGAATACTGATCTGTAACGTTAGTCATTCAGATGAGTCTACAAACCGAGGTCCCGTGTGTAGCATGCACTCAGCGCACGTAAAAGAACACACGGCAACAAACTTCTGTAGATAAATCCACTTTGATAGGAAAACAAATACACTTTCAGTAATAAAAGAAAAAAAAAAGAAAAAGAAAAAAAGCACTGATGCGATGTGCTCCCCATGAGGAGAGCAGCCCGAATTTCACACAGAGAAATCTGTTGTGACAGAGTAACAACAGAATAGAATAGAAGAGAGCAGAGCTGAATAGAATAGAAATGAATAAAATACGGCACAACACAACACAACAAAATACAATACAACACAATATAATAGAACACAATGGAACACAGTACAATACAACAAAATAGAATACAACAGAATACAACACAACGCAATACAACACAATACAAAACAACAGAATAAATACAACACAACACAATACAACACAACACAATGGAACACAGTACAATACAACAAAATATAACACAACAGAATATAATACAATACAGCACAATACAATACAACAAAATACAACACAATAAAATACAACATAATAAAATACAACACATTTCAACAAAATACAATGCAACACAATACAACACAATACAACACAATGGAACACAGTACAATACAACAAAATACAACACAATACAATACAACACAATACAATACAACACAATGCAATACAACACAATAAAATACAACACAATACAACACAATACAATACAACACAATACAATACAATACAACACAACACAACACAGTACAATACAACACAACACAGTACAACACAACACAACACAATGGAGCACAGTACAATACAACAAAATACAACACAACACAATACAACACAATACAACACAGTGCAATACAACACAATACAACACAGTACAATACAACACAACACAATACAACAAAATACAATACAACACAATACAATACAACACAATACAACACAACACAATACAACACAATACAACCCAGTACAATACAACACAACACAACACAATACAATACAACACAATACAATACAACACAATACAATACAACACAATACAATACAACACAACACAACACAATACAACACAGTACAATACAACACAACACAATACAACAAAATACAACACAACACAATACAACACAGTACAATACAACACAACACAACACAATACAACACAATACAATACAACACAACACAATACAACACAACACAATACAACACAACACAATGGAGCACAGTACAATACAACCCAGCCCAACCCAACCCAACACAACCCACCAACCCACCTGTAGCAGTTGTTCTTGAACTTGTTGTAACTGGCCATGGTGAGCAGACCTCCAAAGCCCACACCCAGGGAATAGAAGATCTGGGTGGCTGCGTCACCCCACACCTGTACACACACACACACCCACACACACACACACACACACACACACACACACACACACACACACTTGTGTCACCACAGCAACAACAACAGTGGCACCATTACGACAGCAACAGCGGTACCACCACCACCACCACCACCATCAACAAAAAACCACCACCACCACCACCAACGTCATCATCATCAACGTCATCATTATAGCCAGAATCATCAGCATCAGCATCAGCATAGTTGTCGTCGTTGTCATCGTCGTTGCTGTGGTTGTTAATGTTGTTGTTTTCGTTCTTGTTGGTGTTGTCAGGATCAGTAATTGTTTCATGATCACCATCATCACAATTTATTAAGCATTTGGCAACTGCTTCTCATGACAGCTCGGAAGGAGCAAGCACACACACACACACACACACACACACACACACGCACGCACGCACACACACACACATGTACAGACACACCAACGCACGCACGAAGACACACACACTCACACGAACACACAGCCAGACATATAGACAGGCAGAGAAAGAGATTCAGAAAAAAAAGTGAGACAGACATGGAAATTGAGGTAGAGAGACAGAGACAGAGACAGAGGGGAAAGGAGTCAAAAAGAAAGAGCCATGCCCCCCAACCCACCGCCCGCTCAAAGAAAGGGAAAAAAAAGAAAAAGAAAACAAAAGCAAAAAAACAAAAAACAATCACCCCCATAAGACCCCCTCCCCCATAAGACCCCCTCCCCCATAAGACACCTCCCCCCATAAGACACCCTCCCCCATAAGACCCCTCCCCCATAAGACCCCCTCCCCCATAAGACACCTCCCCCCATAAGACCCCTCCCCCATAAGACCCCCTCCCCCATAAGACACCTCCCCCCATAAGACACTCTCCCCCATAAGACCCCCTCCCCCATAAGACACCTCCCCCCATAAGACACCCTCCCCCATAAGACCCCCTCCCCCATAAGACACCTCCCCCCATAAGACACCCTCCCCCATAAGACACGCTCCCCCATGACACCCCCTCCCCATAAGACCCCTCCCCCATAAGACCCCCCTCCCCCATAAGACACCTCCCCCCATAAGACACTCTCCCCCATAAGACCCCCCCGTAAGACCCCCACCCCATAAGACACCCTCCCCCATAAGACCCCCCCCCTCCATAAGACACCCTCCCCCATAAGACACCTCCCCCATAAGACCCCCCCCCCCATAAGACCCCCCCATAAGATTCCCCCCCCCCATGAGGCACCCCCTCCCCCATAAGACCCCTCCGCCCCCCCACACACCCACCACCCTGGCCAACAGCTGACCTTGGCTTCCAGCAGTTTGTCCCACTTGGGAATGACGTAGAACTCAATGCCGTCCTTGAAGCCCTCCAGAGTCAGACCTCGCACCAGCAGCACGATCAGGATGACGTAAGGGAACGTGGCCGTGAAGTACACCACCTGTTGGAGTGACGAAACACACACAACATGATGACGTGAAGTGCACGAGTGACGAAACACACACAACGTGATAACGTGAAGTACACCACCTGTTGGAGTGACGAAACACACACAACGTGATAACGTAAAGTACACCACCCGTTGGAGTGACGAAACACACACAGCATGATGACGTGAAGCACACCACCTGTTGGAGTGACGAAATCCACACAACGTGATGACGTTTTGTGAAGGACAACAAAACAATTATGCAAATGCAAAACAACACGACACATTACATTAACATACACTAAAATACGCTAGAAAACAATTCAATTCAATACAACACAGCACAATTAAAATCACAGGACATCGTCCCGCAGACAATTTCAGAACAATTCTGCCATTCCTTTTTTGCCAAGAAGCAGAGGCAATGGTTTGTCATCCGTCATGTTCCTTGAGACCCCGATACACTTGGTAATAAAGACATGATTATTCTATTCTACATGGACGTGTTAGTCGGCCAATGCGCAAATATCTCCACCGTTGGAAAATAAAGATCCATCCATCCTCCATCGGTCGATTATACCCATCCACCAGTTCCTTCCTCCATCCATCCATCCACCCGTTCCTTCCTCCATCCATCCACCCACCCACCCATCCATCCACCCATTCCTTCCTCCATCCATCCATCCACCCGTTCCTTCCTCCATCCATCCACCCATCCATCCACCCGTTCCTTCCTCCATCCATCTATCCACCCGTTCCTTCCTCCATCCATCCACCCATCCATCCACCCGTTCCTTCCTCCATCCATCCATCCACCCACCCATCCATCCACCCACCCATCCATCCATCCACCCATTCCTTCCTCCATCCATCCATCCACCCGTTCCTTCCTCCATCCATCCATCCACCCGTTCCTTCCTCCACCCATCCATCCACCCATTCCTTCCTCCATCCATCCATCCACCCATTCCTTCCTCCATCCATCCATCCACCCGTTCCTTCCTCCATCCATCCATCCATCCACCCACCCACCCACCCATTCCTTCCTCCATCCATCCATCCACCCGTTCCTTCCTCCACCCATCCATCCACCCATTCCTTCCTCCATCCATCCATCTACCCGTTCCTTCCTCCATCCATCCACCCACCCATCCATCCACCCACCCATTCCTTCTTCTATCCATCCATCCACCCGTTCCTTCCTCCATCCATCCATCCACCCACCCACCCACCCATCCATCTACCCAATTTTTCCTCCATCCATCCATCCACCCATTCCTTCCTCCATCCATCCATCCACCCGTTCCTTCCTTCCTCTATCCATCCACCCACCCACCCATCCATCCACCCATTCCTTCATCCATCCATCCACCCATTCCTTCATCCATCCATCCATCCACCCGTTCCTTCCATCCACTCATCCACCCAGTCCCTACCTTCCCAGAAGACTTGACGCCCTTCATGAGGCAGAAGAAGATGAGGAGCCAGGCCAGGCCCAGAGTGAAGATCATCTTCAGAGAGATGCCGCCCAGGTTGGCCATGTCTTCAGCCTCGTTCACCCGCAGGACGTACTGACTGCAACGTCAAGGCACGTGATACTCGCTGTACAGAAACCTGCTGGGTTTTGCTCTCTATATATTTCTGTGTGCATGCGCGCGCGTATTCGTGAATGAGCATCCGTGCTCTCACGGGTACATGCAGCCAAATTAACAAAGACAATAATGATAATAAGTTACCTGAGGTAATCATCGGCGGGGCTGACGAACTCTTTCTTGCAGGAGGAGAAGAGAGAGGACAGGATGACGGTGGAGTTGAGCTGGGTGTAGGAAGTAATGTCGGGATACGTATTGCCCACCTTCGTCGTGAAGTTCAAATCCATCATCTTCTGTCGTAGGCATCCATCATTGTACACGTCGTCTGCAGAACAACGGGAGGGGCGGGGGTCAAATCAAATCAAATCAAATTATGGTGCTTAGAGCCTCGCCGAGCACTAGGGCCATCTCAAGGCTATCGCCAAGTCAAGGGTAAAAACAAACAAACAAACCCAACAATATAAACTAGTCACCACTTTAAGCTTTGCAATCAAAGTTTTAAAACTTTTCATATTTCAGAATCTTCAAATTTGATAAAAAATGTTCACTTCTTTCAAGAAGTCCATCAGCGTCCATGGAGGGACATCACGAAACAAAGTCTTCAGAGAAACCGCCGTGCAATGCCTGTGTCTAACGTCATGCAGATCCCAACATAAGATTCAGTTTCATTGATTTATTGACTTACTAATGTATCTACTTGTTGATTGATTGATTTATTCATTAATCTTGTTATATTTATGTATTTATCTATTATTTATTAATTCACTCCCACCCCACTACCTCCCACATCAGACGCACACACACACACACACATACACCACATATACACACCACACACACACACACACACGCACATATACCACACACACACAGACACAACACACACACACACACACACAACATACCACACACACACAGACATAACACACACACACACACATATAACACACACACACACACACACACACACACACACACACACCCCACCATACACAAACACACCTCCCCACCCCTACCCCTACACACGCACACACACACACACACACACACACACACACACACCACACTACACAAACACACCTCCCCACCCCTACCCCTACACACGCACACACACACAAACCTGCAACATCCTTTCCCCTCACACCCGATCACCCCCCCCCCCCCCTTTCCCTACCCCCTCTCCCCCTTCCCCTCCTTACCCCCTCCCCCCTTTACCCTCCCCCCTCCACCCTCCTCTCCCCCTTTCCCTCCCTCCCCCCTTTACCCTCCCCCCTCCACCTCTTCCCCTTTACTCTCCCCCTTCCCCCCTCCCCCCTTTACCCTCCCCCCTCCACCCTCCTCTCCCCCTTTACCCTCCCCCCCACCTCTTCCCCTTTACTCTCCCCCTCCCCCCCCTACCCCCCTCCCCCCTTTACCCTCCCCCCCTCCACCTCTTCCACATCTCCCCTTCCCCTCCCTACCCCCCCCCCTTTACCCTTCACCCCCCCACCTCTTCCCCTTTACTCTCCCCCTTCCCCCCCCTACCCCCTCCCCCCTTTACCCTCCCCGTTCCCCTCCTTACCCCCCTTTACTCTCCCCCCCTCCACCTCTTCCCCCTCTCCCCTCCCTCCCCCCCTCCCCCCTTTCCCTCTCCCCCCCCCCTGCCTCCCTTCCCTCCCTCCTAACATCCTCACATTTGATGGCACGCATTGCCTCCGTTTCGTTGAGGGTATTGAAATCTGGGTAGGGTCGGTCTCGGCACTTGGAGGTGGCCCATTCCGGGTCACAGGCATCCCAGGGAAGGTCGGTATCCAGGTGAATGAAGGAGACGAACATGTAGTAGATGGAGTAGGTGATGATGACGTTGTAGTAGATGCCGACCACGGCACTGATGATGCACATGGCGAACCCCGTGCCTGCAAGACAGTGTTGTGGTGGTGGTGACGGTGGAGGATGTGTGTGTGTGTGTGTGTGTGTGTGTGTGTGTGTGTGTGTGTGTGTGTGTGTGTGTGTGTGTGTGTGTGTGTGTCTGATGTTGAACAGAACAGAATAGGATATGATAGGATGGGATAGGATAGGATAGACCAGACCAGAGTAGAATAGGACAGGACAGGACAGGATAGAATAGAATACAATAGAACCAGGACAGGCTAGAAAATTATAGAACAGGATAGGACAGAATAGGACGGAATATGACAGGATAGAGTAGAGTAGAGTAGAGTAGAGTAGAGTAGAATAGAATACAGTGGAGTAGAGCAGTACAGACAATTTCATTACCAGGTGTTCCGTGTTCACAAGGCATACCGTATTGTATCGTGGTGTAATGTCTATCCACTCCATGTGATAAATGGGTCCATCGTCGTCGTCTCAGTAGTAGTAGTAGTAGTGGCAGTAGTAGTGGAAACAGCAGCAGTAGTGGTACTAGCAGTAGCAGCAGTAGCTTCAAGAATAGTAGTACTTACCGTTTGAACGATAGAATCAATGAATGACTGAACAAATGAACAAATCAACGAAGACGAAGAAGAAAAAAAGGAGGAGGAGGGAGAAGAAGAAGAAGGAGGGGGAGGAGGAGAAGGAGGAGAAGAAGAGGAGGAAGAGGAGGAGGAGGAGGAGGAGGAAGAAGAAGAAGAAGAAGAAGAAGAAGAAGGAAAAGGAGGAGGAGAAGAAGAAGGAGGAGGAGGAGGAAGAAGAAGAAGAAGAAGAGGAGGAAGAGGAGGAGGAGGAAGAGGAGGAAGAGGAGGAAGAGGAAGAAGAAGAAGAAGAAGAAGGAGGAGGAGGAGGTGGGGAGGAGGAGGAGGAGGAAGATGATGATGAAGAAGAAGAAGGTGGAGGAGGAGGAAGAGGAGGAGAAGAAGAAGAAGAAGAAGAAGAAGAAGAAGAAGAAGAAGAAGAAGAAGAAGAAGAAGAAGAAGGAGGAGGAGGAGGAGGAGGAGGAGGAGGAGGAAGATGATGATGATGAAGAAGAAGAAGGTGGAGGAGGAGGAAGAGGAGGAGGAGGAGGAGGAGAAGAAGAAGAAGAAGAAGAAGAATAAGAAGAAGAGGAGGAGGAAGAGGAGGAAGAGGAAGAAGAAGAAGAAGAAGACGAAGAAGAAGGAGGAGGAGGAGAAGGAGGAGAAGAAGAAGAAGAAGAAGAGGAGGAGGAAGAAGAAGAAGAAGAAGAAGAAGAAGAAGAAGGAAGAAGAAGAGGAGGAGGAGAAGAAGAAGGAGGAGGAAGAGGAAGAAGAAGAAGAAGAAGAAGAAGGAGGAGGAGGAGGAGGTGGAGGAGGAGGAGGAGGAGGAAGATGATGATGAAGAAGAAGAAGAAGAAGAAGAAGAAGAAGGAGGAGGAGGAGGAGGTGGAGGAGGAGGAGGAGGAGGAAGATGATGATGAAGAAGAAGAAGGTGGAGGAGGAGGAAGAGGAGGAGGAGGAGGAGAAGAAGAAGAAGAGAAGAAGAAGAAGGAGGAGGAGGAGGAGGAAGGAGAGAAGAAGAAGAGGAGGAGGAGGAGGAGGAGAAGAAGAAGAAGAAGAAGAAGAAGGAGGAGGAGGAGGAGGTGGAGAAGGAGCAGGCGGAGGAGAAGAAGAAGAAGAAGAAGAAGAAGACCAGAAGAAGAAGAAGAAGACGAGAGGAGGAAGAGGCCGAAGAAGAAGAAAGAAGAGACGAAGAGAAGAAGAAGAAGAACGACGAAGAGAGAAGAGGATGAGGAGGAAGAAGAAGAAGAAGAAGAAGAAGCAGACGAAGAAGAAGAGAGGCGGCGAGGAGGCGGCACAGACGAAGAAGAAGGCGGAGGTGAAGGAGGAGCGAAGAGCGAGGAGGAGGAAGATGATGCTGATGAAGAAGAAGCAGGTGGAGGAGGGCGGAGGAGGAGGAGAAGAAGCAGAAGAAGAAGAAGAAGAATAAGAGGAGGAGGGAAGAGGTGGAGGAGCAGGAGGGCAGGAGGAGGAGGAGGAGGAGAGAGAGGCAGGAGCAGGAGAAGAAGAAGACGAAGAGGAGGAGGAGGAGGAGGATAAAGGAGAGGAAGCGGAAGAAGACAGAAGCAGAAGCAGGCACTGACCAGCAAAGAAGGGACTCAATTTTCCACCACGGTGATGGGGACCCTCAGAGGCGAACTGCCCCAGGGCCAACCGAAAGAAGGCGGCAGTCGGCAATGATCATCTGTGACTGTAGGCGAAAGGAAGGTGCTGGTACCACCATCAACATCACATCATTCCAGGGATGCACATCAAGCAACTCGCCCCAGCCAACTCCATGATGTAGGGAAGAGGAAGGTGGCGGTACATCCATCAATCAATTCAACATAATAATGACCAGCTGTGAGTAGAGGAAGGGTAGAGACAAGTCATCACATCAATCAATTCATCTCAACATGGACACATCATGAATCATTAAAGAGAGCATGGCACAAAACCAACAACAACAATCCATATATAATATAGACATAATAACGATTTTGATGATGGCATTCTCAAGTGATTCACTCTTCCTTTCGTTCTGGCATGCAACTCCCACGTTCACTGTAGGTACAGAGAGGCTTCGTGTATGACCATCATCCACTCCCCAACGGGCCCCATGCAAACTTCCGTTCGGGGGTAAATCAGACACAGCACAACAAATGTATGCCGAAAATGAATTACACAATTGCAATCATCCACAAAAATCACATCTCCCTTCCCGATCGAATCGCTGAATCACAACGTGAGAAAAAACGATCGGCTTGTAATCTTATTTACAACGATATCAAACTTCCCCCCTCCCCCGCATGTCGGCAAGTCCACTCCTTCAATGAACTGGGTAATTAAGGGCTTTGAAAACGTTGGCCGGTGTTAATGTTTGACAGAATTGGAACAACCAATACATCCAGATGTGTGTTCCAGTGTGTATGTAGGTGGTGTGTGTGAGTGAATGGGTTATATTTCGTGTCTGAATACCCATACAATGGATTAATTTT
>NC_134899.1:54125535-54128035 GCF_041734735.1 Babylonia areolata | reverse complement strand
ATAATGAAACATATCATGGGTAGAGCTTGATGAATTCGTTTAATTAGTGACTAGACCGGGTTAATACTGTCCCGGGGTCCTGGGTTTGAACTTCAGGTGGGCCTGCCAGGAAGCAGCTGTTGCATTGCATTGCACTGCATTGCATTGCATTATTGCATTGCATTGTATCGCGTCGTATTATACTGCATTGTATCCTATTGCATTGCATTGCATTGTATCGAATCCTATTGCTTTGCATTGTATTGCATTGCATTGTATCGAATCCTATTGCATTGCATTGTATTGCATTGCATTGTATCGAATCCTATTGCATTGCATTGCTTTGAATTGCATTGTTTCGAATTCTATTGCATTGCATTGTATCGAATCCTATTGCTTTGCATTGTATTGCATTGCATTGTATCGAATCCTATTGCATTGTATTGCATTGCATTGTATCGAATCCTATTGCTTTGCATTGTATTGCATTGCATTGTATCGAATCCTATTGCATTGCATTGTATTGCATTGCATTGTATCGAATCCTATTGCATTGCATTGCTTTGAATTGCATTTTTTCGAATTCTATTGCATTGCATTGTATCGAATCCTATTGCTTTGCATTGTATTGCATCGCATTGTATCGAATCCTATTGCATTGTATTGCATTGCATTGCATTGTATCGAATCCTATTGCATTGCATTGCTTTGTATTGTAATACTTTTTGTCACAATAGATCGCTGTCTGTGAAATTCAAGCTGCTCTCCCAGGGGAGAGGACTTCGCCAAAATCCAGCGCCACCCACTTTCTTTCTTTCTGTCTGCAACGGTATTGGTTTGACCACAAAAGTGGATTTCTGTGCAGAGTGTTTTGCCAGGGGACAACTCTTGTTGCTGAGGGTTCTCTAACGTGTTTTAAGTGCATGCTAGGCACGTAGACGTCGCTTTATCGACTCATCCACGAGCAACAGGACCACCACCACTCCAGTGGAATGGGGAGGGTGGAGTAAAAAAATCTGTGGAAGGGATTTGAACCAGCGGACACCTGCTTCCTGGTCGGGGTTAGTTACCCACTGGGCTAACACTGCACTAAGGTCCTCGCCTGGTTGTCACCGCTCTGTCCTACTGACGGCCTTGTCTTGTGATTGATCTCTGTTCTTCTGTCTGGTTCAACTGTCAGGTTGTCAACAGAGAGGAGAGAGAGAGAGAGAGAGAGAGAGAGAGAGAGAGAGAGAGAGAGAGAGAGAGAGAGAGAGAGAGACAGAGAGACAGAGAGACAGAGAGACAGAGGGGATGGAAAGACATACTTACAAACAAAAAGAGACATACAGAGAGAGAGAGAGAGAGAGAGAGAGAGAGAGAGAGAGAGAGAGAGAGAGAGTGAGAGAGAGAGGATGGAAAGACATATTTACAATCAAAAAGAGACATACATACAGTCAGACAGACAGACAGACAGACAGACAGAGAGAGGGAGAGAAGAGAGAGATGGAGAGAGGATGGAAAGACATATTTACAAACAAAAAGAGACATACATACATACATACAGACAGACAGACAGACAGAGCGGGGGGGGGGGGGGGGGGGGGGGGGCAGAAGAGACAGCCAGCCAAACAGACATACAAATAAAGACACAGAGACAGTGAGACAGCGAAACAGACAAGACATTGAGACAGAGATAACAAGGACAAACAAAGAAAAAGAAGAGCGCGATTTGTGATGGCATTTAACACAACCCTCACCCCCCACACCCCCACCCCCCTGTCGACCCCCCCCCCCCCACCCCCACCTTCCCAACCATTCCCTGCATGCCTTCCCTTCAGCACTTCACTAAACCCACCCCCTCTCCTAGAGAGAGAGAGAGAGAGAGAGAGAGAGAGAGAGAGAGAGAGACAGAGACAGAGACAGAGAGAGACAGAGGGTGGGAGAGAGAGGATGGAAAGACATATTTACAAAGAGAGACATACAAAGAGAGAGAGAGAGAGAGAGAGAGAGAGAGAGAGAGATACAGACAGACAGACAGAGAGAGAGACAGAGACAGAGAGAGAGAGCCAGAGAGAGACAGAGAGGATGGAAAGACATATTTACAAACAGAAAGAGACATACATACATACAGACAGACAGAGAGAGAGAGAGAGAGAGAGAGAGAGAGAGAGAGAGAGAGAGAGAGAGAGAGAGAGAGAGAGGAGAGAAACGAGAGACACACACTCATCGTAAACAGCCACTGGGCAAATACTTCCGCCAAGTAGAGGAACGACCCAAAGCGATGTGTCGATGTATGATGAAATGCATGAACATGAAACTGTCACCGAATAAAACAGCATCGATTAATTCAAACGTTGGCTGTCACCTCCAAAGAAACAGCAGATGGGATATTAAGGCTGTTTTGTCTTCCATGTGTAAGGCAAAACACAAAAAAAAGATTGTTTAAAACTTTCAGTCGGGCCAACAGCAAAGTCAGAGCTATAATATCAATGGTTTCTCCATTGCAATGGGAAGTTATTTAGCTCACTCAGTACGGCCA
>NC_134899.1:54113035-54118035 GCF_041734735.1 Babylonia areolata | reverse complement strand
ATTGTTTTGTTTTCTTTGTTAAAAAGGCTGAAAGGGAGTACTGTCTAAATGGCAAAGTGACTGTCTAAATGGCAAAGTGACTGTCTAAATGGCAAAGTGACCGTCTAAATGGCAAAGTGACTGTCTAAATGGCAAAGTGACCGTCTAAGTGTGACCGTCTACATGGCAAAGTGACCGTCTAAATGGCAAAGTGACTGTCTGAATGGCAAAGTGAACGTCTAAATGGCAAAGTGACTGTCTAAATGGCAAAGTGACTGTCTAAATGGCAAAGTGACCGTCTAAGTGTGACCGTCTACATGGCAAAGTGACCGTCTAAATGGCAAAGTGACTGTCTGAATGGCAAAGTGACCGTCTAAGTGGCAAAGTTGTCTAAATGGCAAAGTGACCGTCTAAATGGCAAAGTGACTGTCTAAATGGCAAAGTGACCGTCTAAGTGTGACCGTCTAAATGGCAAAGTGACTGTCTAAATGGCAAAGTGACTGTCTAAATGGCAAAGTGACCGTCTAAATGGCAAAGTGACTGTCTAAATGGCAAAGTGACCGTCTAAATGGCAAAGAGACCAAAATGTCTTTTTTCTTTCTTTCTTTCTTTTTCTCCCTCTTTCTCCTTTCTCCATACCTTTGAAAAAAAATTAACTTCCCCTGAAATGGAAATTCTCTTCTTTGAAATATATACATTACAGCAAATTGATAGAGTACAGAACATCAATCAATCGAATTAAATGATAGAGGAAAGTGTATTTATTGCCATAGGCTAAAGTAAAGGTCGAGTTTTCTTTTTCAACATTTATCGTTCTCTCTCGCCAGTGCACACAAAGTTTAAGAAAGAGATTCAGCATTCTCTTTGTTTTAGAAATTTGAATGGATGGTTCAGAAACAAAAAAACAAACAAAATTACAAGCAAAAAACCCAACACAGAAACAGACAACACAATAACTACACACAGAAACAGACAACACAATAACTACACACAGAAACAGACAACACAATAACAGACAACACAATAACAGACAACACAATAACTACACACAGAAACAGACAACAAAATAACAGACAACACAATAACAGACAACACAATAACTACACACAGAAACAGACAACACAATAACAGACAACACAATAACAGACAACACAATAACTACACACAGAAACAGACAACACAATAACTACACACAGAAACAGACAACACAATAACAGACAACACAATAACTACACACAGAAACAGACAACACAATAACTACACACAGAAACAGACAACACAATAACAGACAACACAATAACTACACACAGAAACAGACAACACAATAACAGACAACACAATAACAGACAACACAATAACTACACACAGAAACAGACAACACAATAACTACACACAGAAACAGACAACACAATAACAGACAACACAATAACAGACAACACAATAACTACACACAGAAACAGACAACACAATAACAGACAACACAATAACAGACAACACAATAACTACACACAGAAACAGACAACACAATAACAGACAACACAATAACAGACAACACAATAACTACACACAGAAACAGACAACACAATAACTACACACAGAAACAGACAACAAAATAACAGACAACACAATAACAGACAACACAATAACTACACACAGAAACAGACAACACAATAACAGACAACACAATAACTACACACAGAAACAGACAACACAATAACAGACAACACAATAACAGACAACACAATAACTACACACAGAAACAGACAACACAATAACTACACACAGAAACAGACAACACAATAACAGACAACACAATAACAGACAACACAATAACTACACACAGAAACAGACAACACAATAACAGACAACACAATAACAGACAACACAATAACTACACACAGAAACAGACAACACAATAACTACACACAGAAACAGACAACACAATAACTACACGCAGAAACAGACAACACACTAACTACAAAGGAACATGCGTTGTGACAACTGACAAGTTTTGAGTTTCTTTATCGCGTTTAGTTTAGAATTCTCTGTCTTTTCTCTCTGTCTGAAACACACACACACACACACACACACACACACACACACACACACACACACACACACACACACTAACGTCTCTCCCCCCTACACACACACACACAGCATCCTCCCCCCTCCCCCTCATGGAATGCCTGCAAACAAAGGGAACAATGGGAACACTGGGATTCAGAGACAAACAAGGATGGGGAGGAGGAGGAGGAGGAGGAGGCGGAGAAGGAAATGTGTGTGTGTGTGTGTGTGTGTGTGTGTGTGTGTGTGTGAGAGAGACAGACAGAGAGAGAGAGAGAGACAGAGACAGAGAGAGAGAGAGAGAGAGAGAGACAGAGAGAGAGAGAGAGAGAGAGAGACAGAGACGGAGAGACAGAGACAGAGACAGAGAGAGAGACAGAGACACAGAGAGAGAGAGAGAGAGAGAGAGAGAGAGACAGAGATAGAGACAGAGACAGAGAGACAGGGACTCTCTCTCTCTCTCTCTCTCTCTCTCTCTCTCAAACACACACAAGCGCGCGCGCTTTCGTACACACTACCCTCAAGACCACACTCGCACGTTCTTTATACAGCAAAACAAAGCGCTTGGTTGAAATCCGACGTCAACTCCACAGAACGCTAATTCACTGCCATGAATTAAGCTCACTGGTGCTATTAATCCCAGGACAACTAAGGGCTAGGGTATTTCTATAGTGCATTCAAACACCTACCCAAAAGCCAAGCTTCGGGCGTTTGAGTTTCAGGTGTTAAATCCTTGTGCACGAACACTGACCAAAAAAGCAGACCAAGTCTGTTGAAGGACTGGAATACCAGTTGAGAACAGCTTCAACATACTCTGCTCAAGCGCGCGAAATTTTCTAGTTGAAAACAAACAGACGAATAAGTGAATAGAAAAACAAAGTAAATAAATACATATATACATTGACTCTCTCCATACGAACGGCGAAAGAGACGACGTTAACAGCGTTTCACCCCAATTACCATCATCAAAATATTGCAAGCGGAAGGCTCTTACACTGAAGAGGTGAATGTTGACAAAGAATACCACAATTCTTACGACGGAAGCTAAAGGTTGGGTCATTCAGACACCCACTGGACATCCGAGGGGTCTGTGTAGAGGAGAAGAGAGGACTGGCCGTACTGAGTGAGTTAATACATACATGCAAAACATTCATACATACACAAACCACTAAACACATACATACATGGATACACACATGCGAAACATACAACAGATTGAATAGAACGCACGAATGTTGAAGGAATGTAACTTATTCTTTATTCTCAAAGTTCAGTTTCAGTTTCAAAGAGGTGCGGACCTATCCATAAACGCTACATCCCTTCTAGGTCAAAATGAAAAAAAAAAAGAAAAATGAAAAGAAAGAAAAAAAAGTAGACCACTGACCTTCGCATGATTAGGCTTTGCCAGCCTATTCTAGATGTGTGTCAAACATTCACAAATCCCAAATGTGGTTGAGACCAAAGTGATGACATTTTATGTAAATTGGATGGGAAGGATTCTACTTCAACAAAATACTGTGGACAATCAGATGAACAGACGAACAGCTTGACAGATTAACAGACTGACTGACAGATACATGAATGGATCAACACAAGAAGAAACATGTAAATAAGCATGTAAAGAAACAACAAATGAACGAACAAACAAACAAGTATAAAAAAAGAAAAAAAAAGAATATGCATTACAGAAAAAACACCCACAAAAAACCAACAACAAAACAACACACACTCCAACCGATAAAGTTCAAGGCAAGACAGATTATGTTGTGAAACGAATGCAGAAACGAAAGCATCTATACCGACCCCCCAAAAAACAACAACAAAACAACAACAACAACAACGAAAAACAAAACAACTCCACCCCCCAACACCCCCCACCCTCCAAAACAACAGCAACAAAAAAACAAAAACAAAAACAACACCAAAACACAACACAAAAAAACAAACAAAAACGAAAAAAAAACCACACAAAAAAGCCAAACAAACAAAACCACAAAAAATAAAACAAAAGAAAGAAAAACAAAACAACAACGACAACAATGAAAAAACAAACGAAGAAACAAACAAACAAACAACAACAACAAAACAATCCCCAACAAAATCAAACCGAAACGACGAAAAAAAACAAAAAAAACAACAACAAAAAACCCCCCAAACAAACAACATAACAGAACCACACAGACACAAAGTAGGAAGATAAAGGGCGAGAAGGGACAGACAGATAGATAGACAGACAGACAGACAGATTGATAGATAGATAGATAGATAGATCTATATGAAAAAAAAAGAAAAGAAAAAGAAAAGTCTCTCACCTCTTCCACCCCCATTGCAGTCAGCAAAGTGCGAGAACTGAAAAACAGAAAAAACGTCAATCCCAAAAGCAGAGCAGAGGAGCAGAAGCCTTCAGTGGTCACTCCAGAACTGGGGCCCGGACAATCACTCCACCACCACCACCACCAACACCAAACACTTGACCATGCAGCGGAAAGCGAGTTGACCAGCTCCCAACTCTCCACAACCTGAGCCCTCTGACCTAACCTAGGCTGCGCGCGCAGCACCGGTTTTTTATAGGTGCAGGGTGGTGGTGGTGGTGGTGGTGGGGGATAGGGGAGGGTGGGGGGTCCCATTACGAACTCTGACCTCTTCAGGCAGAACCCACACACTTCCTCTCTCTCTCTCTCTCTCTCTCTCTCTCTCTCTCTCTCTCTCTCTCTTCAGTATAACTACATTTATATGCGTACATGTTTGTGTGTCTCTTAGAACAACGGCAGATGTGTAAGTCGGCCAAAGTGCTAATATTTTCACCGTTGGAAAATAAAGATTCATTCATTCTCTCTCTCTCTCTCTCTCTCTCTCTCTCTCTCTCTCTCCCTGCCCCCTTCCCTTCCTGCATTCTATATTCGTTCTGGATGGATGTGAAAAAAACCAACAAAACAAAACAACAACAAAACAAC
>NC_134899.1:54098035-54100535 GCF_041734735.1 Babylonia areolata | reverse complement strand
AACTGAAATCAGAGAATGATATACAGAACTGTATGCCTAAATTACTTTGTAAATGCAACACTTGTAGAAGTATGTGTGTGTGTGTGTGTGTGTGTGTGTGTGTGATGTGTTGTCATTTTGTTTTGTATGAGAAAGAGAGAATGAAGGGGGTGTGGCATACCATGAACCAGTTTCAGTGTGTGTGTGTTTTGGGGGTTTGGGGTGGGGGGTGGGGTAGGTATGTGTGTGTTTGTATTTCAGCTTCTGAAAACAATCAGAAATAAAATGGTACCATTTCATGATCTTTTTATATGTAAAAAACAAAAAACAAAGCCCAAAACCCAACAAGCTTAGTCTTTTATGCAATGTGTTTCAGGTATGCAGCATGGTGATGATCATGATGTTCATCCTGGATCATCTGGAGTTGACAACTTGCCACAAACCTACAGCTGAAGACCAGCAGCAGCAAGACCAAAGGGCAGTAAACAAGCCTCCAGCAATTCTGGATTACAACAAAAACATGGGTGCCATGGACCATCATGACCAACAGCTGCAGCCCTACAATGTCACAAGGAAAACCCTGAAGTGGTACAAATAGCTGTGTGTGCATTTTCTACAAATTGCCATGCTGAATGCACACATCCTCTACAAAAAAGCAGGCAACAGCAGTACACTCCTGGACTTCAGAAGGATGTAATTAGTGCCATGATTTTTGGTGACCAAGACACTGCTAAAGATGACCACGCTGTTTGTCTTGTGTGGACGACACTTCATCCCACCTACCCCACAGAAGGCCTGGCCACAAAGGAGGTGCAGAGTCTGCTGGAAGAAAGGACAAAGAAAGGATGTGGGGTTCTACTGCCCAGACTGCCCCAGCAAACCAGCACTGTGTCTTGAAGACTGTTTCTGCAAGTACCCCACACAGCGTTTTACTGGCGATAGATCCAGGGTGAGTACACCCTTTTCATTCTTTGTGTGGACTGTGTTGGTGTCTTATGCACCTGGACACTGTTGCTCAGCCTTGACAGTGTGTGTGGTTGATCACAACAGTCACAAGAAAGACAGGTTGATAACCTGGTTGATATTGTAGCACCTACATGGTGGAATGACAGTCCCAATTTTTTTTATTAATGCATTTTATGGAATTTTTCTGTTAGATTGACTCATTATTTGAACATATGAGTATCACAAACAAAATCTTGGTTCATTTTCCTTTCATTTGATATATATACTTTTATGTACTTATCTTCAGTACTTTTTGAAATATAAGCAAATTAAAATCATTGGCGTGTTTTTCTTGTTTTTCTGAAAATTTTCTCAGCATAGGCCATAGCAAAACGTACTACCAGTGAAGGGGTTAACCATTTGACTGCTGCTGTCAAAGATGATCATCAGTGAAGGGATATCACCTCACTGAGGTTAGACACAGCTTACAGGTCAGGATGTCAGTGAAGGGCTGTCACCTCACTGAGGTTAGACACAGCTTACAGGTCAGGATGTCAGTGAAGGGCTGTCACCTCACTGAGATAAGACACAGCTTACAGGTCAGGATGTCAGTGAAGGGCTGTCACCTCACTGAGATCAGACACAGCTTACAGGTCAGGATGTCAGTGAAGGGCTGTCACCTCACTGAGATCAGACACAGCTTACAAGTCAGGATGTCAGTGAAGGGCTGTCACCTCACTGAGATCAGACACAGCTTACAGGTCAGGATGTCAGTGAAGGGCTGTCACCTCACTGAGATCAGACACAGCTTACAGGTCAGGATGTCAGTGAAGGGCTGTCACCTCACTGAGATATGTCAGTGAAGGGCTGTCACCTCACTGAGATCAGACACAGCTTACAGGTCAGGATGTCAGTGAAGGGCTGTCACCTCACAGAGATCAGACACAGCTTACAGGTCAGGATGATGGTCGCCGTTCTTTATGTGGAACACTTCTTGGAGTTGCATTGCTTTTGTTCATCAAAGTCAGATACACCTCTTAAAAGCAAACACCCATGGTCATTACAGTCCACACTCATGACGCAGTGATCTCCCTTCAAGGTTTAGAAGTGAAGGGGTTAATGGCCACCCGGAGAGCTTTTTCACTGCTACTGAAGTGTGAGTTCTCTGCCTGTGTCCTGGGATGTTGCCAATCTGTTAGTTCCCATAGCACCTGCTCTCTGTGTGTATCCGTCCATCTCTCTCTCCTCTCTCTCTCCCACTCTCTCCCCCTCTCTCTTTTCCCCCCTCTCTCCCCCCTCTCTCTCTTTTCCCCTCTCTCTATCCTCCCCCTCTCTCTCCCGCCCTCTCTCCTCCCCCCTCTCTCTCCCCTCTCTCTCTCCCCCCTCTCTCTCCCCTCTCTCTTCCCCCCTCTCTCTTCTCCCCCCTCTCTCTCCCCTCTCTTCTCCCCTCTCTCCACCCCCTCTCTCTCTCCCACTCTCTCTCCCCTCTCTCTTCCCCCCTCTCTCTCTCCCCTCTCTCTCTTCCCCCCTATCTCTCCCCTCTCCCCTCTCTCTCTTCCCCCCTCTCTCTTTCCCG
>NC_134899.1:54088035-54093035 GCF_041734735.1 Babylonia areolata | reverse complement strand
TGAACGTTCCCCTGTGCACGGAACATGGCATCACTGATGTTATGGGCCATTGGCCTGACATTAGAATATTTTTGACTTGGTCTTTGTCTCTCTTTCCGTCTCTCTGTCTTTGTCTGTTTCTCTTTCTTTCTCTCTGTTTCTCTCTGTCGCTGTCTGTCTGTCTCTTTCTCTCTGTGTTTTTCTGTCTCTCTGTCGCTGTCTGTCTCTCTTTCTCTCTGTCTGTTTCTCCCTGTCTCTGTCTGTCTCTTTTTCTTCTTTCTCTGTGTCTTTCTCTCCGTCTCTCTGTCTTTCTTTCTGCCCCTCTTTGTCTCTGTCTGTCTGTCTCTTTTTTTCCTCTCTGTTTTACTCTCCGTCTCTCTGTCTGTGTATCTGTCTGTCTGTCTCTCTTTCTCTTTCCGTTTCTCTCTGTCCCTCTCTGTCTCTCTGTCTCCCCCCCCCTCTCTCTCTGTGTCCCACTCTGTCTCTCTGACTCTGTCTTTGTCTCTCTCTGTCTCCGTCTCTCTGTCTGTCTGTCTGTCTGTCAGTCTGTCTCTATCTCTGTCTCTCCCTCTGTCTCTCTCTGCGTCTGTCTCTGTCTCTCTCACACAATGTCTTCTATTCCCCTCTCTCTCGCCTGGACAAACATGTGCGTCCAGACTGATTTACTGACGGCATCGATTCAAGAGGTTGTTGTGAAGCAGTTTGCCTTGTACCTAAGTAAAAAGGATTGAAAACAGACTATTTAATGAATGTGATGTTATAATAATTGTATTGCTTGTTGCCTGCATCACTTTCTGCTGTGAACGTGTTGTACATCTCTGTTCACAACACACCCTTCAAAGGGGTCCGATACCTACACTGGATGAATTATCCGTGTGCTTATCCTCTCTGTCTCTCCATCTCCTCTCTTTCTCTGCCTCCCTCTCTGTCTCTCCTTTTTCGCCTTCTTCACTTTCTCTCCATCTCCCCTCTTTCTCTCCTCTCTCTCTTTCCATCCCTTTCTCTTTCCACTGGCCTCTCTCTCTCTCACTCTCTCTCTCCTTCTTCTTCTTCTCTTTCTCTTCCCCCTCTCTGTCCACTCCTTTCTCTCTCCACTACCCTCTCTCTCCTTTCTTTGACCCCCTCCCTCCCTATCTCTCCCCCCTCTCCCCCCCTCTCTCTCCCTCCCTCTCTCTCTCCCTCTCCCTCCCCCTCTCTCTCCCTCTCTCTCCCTCCTCTCTCCCCCTCTCTCCCTCCTTCTCTCTCCCTCCCCCTCTCTCTCTCCCTCTCTCTCCCTCCCTCTCTCCCTCTCCCTCCCTTTCTCTCCCCCCTCTCTCTCTCTCTCTCTCCCTCCCTTTCTCCCCCCTCTCTCCCCCCTCTCCATCTCTCCCTCCACCCTCTCTCTCTCCCTCTCTCTCCCTCCCTTTCTCTCCCCCCCCCCTCTCTCTCTCTCAGTGCCACTGGGGTTTGCGTTTCAAGACCTGAGTGCGTGGTGAGGGGGTATGTCAACTCAACACGGAGCCCTCATGGGACGTCTTAAGTGCAGAGCTCCCCCCCTCCCCCTCCCTCCCCCTGCCCCTCCCCCCCCCCCGTCCCCGTCCCCCAGACTGTCAAGAGTTCGAGGAATGCGGCCTAAACCTCTCAAGGTCTTGTAGAGGAAAGGCTTCTGTTCGTGTTTTTTCCCCCCTGTTCTTTTGAATCTTTAATCCACCCGCTCTGTACACAGCGATTGATAGAGGAAGTCTGTAGGTGACGTATGGTATTTCTCTGGACATATACTTTACTGTATTGTATTGTATTGTATTGTATTGTACACGGAGAACTGTGTCAGGGCAAGCGCTCAGCTGGAGGGCAGAAGAAACGCTACAAAGACTGCCTCAGAGCGTCCTTCAAAGACCTGGGCATCGACATCAACACATGGGAGACGCTTGCTCTGGACCGTCCAGCTTGGCGCAGCAAGATCACCACAGGAGCCCGTGCAGCTGAAGCCAGGCGCATCACCGAGGCGCAACGAAAGCGTGTTGTGCGCAAGGCCCGAACAGCATCCACTGCCACGACAGCACCCACTCACTTGTGTCCCACATGTGGGCGAGCCTTCAGGGCCCGGATTGGCCTCATCAGTCACCTCCAGACCCACAGCCACCGATCTTCCATCTGATTTTTAACTCACTCAGTACGGCCAGTCCTCTCTTCTCCTCTACACAGACCTCTCGGATGTCCAGTGGGTGTCTGAATGACCCAACCTTTAGCTTCCGTCGTCAGAATTGTGGTATTCCTTGTCAACATTCACGTCTTCAGTATAAGAGCCTTCCGCTTGCAATATTTTGATGATGGTAATTGGGATGAAAAGGCTGTTAACGTCGTCTCTTTCGCCGTTCGTATGGAAAGAGTTAAAGCCATGGTCATTTTCGAAACCGAAGGACGCACACATCGTTGTATTGTATTACAATTTTCGTCACAACAGATTTCTCTGTGTAAAATTCAGACTGCCCTACCCAGGGAGAGCGCGTCGATATACTGAGAGCGCCAACCATTTTTTCGTTGTTTTTTTCTGCCTGTAATTTTATTTATTTTCCTATGGAAGTGTTGTTTTTTTCCTCACATAATTTTGTCAGTGGCAACCCTTTTGTTGCCCTTGGTTTGTTATTCATTTCATACTTGCGCTAAGTGCATGCTGCACACGGCACCTCGGTTTGTCGTCTCATCCGAAAGACTAGCGTCCGGACCACCACTCAAGGTGTAGTGGAGGGGGAGAAAATACTGGCGACTATGTGTGTGTGTGTGTGTGTGTGTGTGTGTGTGTGTGTGTGTGCGTGTGTGTGTGTGTGTGTGTGTGTGTGTGTGTGTGTGTGTGTGTGTGAGTGAGTGTGTGTGTGTGTGTGTGTGTGTGTGTGTGTGTGTGTGTGTGAGTGTGTGTGTGTGTGTGTGTGTGTGTGAGTGAGTGAGTGTGTGTGTGTGTGTGTGTGTGTGTGTGTGTGTGTGTGTTTCTGGAATGGTGTTCACGATCATTTACAATGCTGCATCTTTGGCCGAAGGGCTTCATTGCTAAACCTAACGGACAATAAAGCATTGTCAGCGTCATTGTCTGTCTGCCTGTCTGTCTGTCTGTCTCTTCTCTTCTTGCATAGTATGAACTATGACCTCTGCATGTGTTTAGTTATTATATCATGAACTATGACCTGTGCATGTCTTTAGTTATATGCATTTTCTGCTTTGTTTTGTTTTGTCATTGTTTTTCTTTCTTCTGCCCATAGGGCTGGATGTAAAAAAAAAAAAAGCCAAAATAATTTTTCCACTGCCCTCTTGAAATAGGGTCAGCTTCGTTCCGTCTCTCTCTCTCTCTCTCTCTCTCTCTCTCTCTCTCTCTCTCTCTCTCTAATAAAGAAAGGTCAACCGTATGTTCACTTGATGAAGAATGGTTCTGTTTACAGTATTCGTAAACTATGCATTTATATATTTAATGCCCTGAAGATACGACAGGAATTCTGTGACAACAATGATGAAAGTTAGAATTAATTTACTATGCACGAGAAGCACTTTTGTTCTACAGGTTAAGTTAGTACGTATTTTACATTTTGTTGTGGCTGAGTGATCACCATATTGTGTTACTTTTGACCTCTTTCTAGGGGCCGGAGGCCTGGAGATTAAAGTTTTGTTCTTGTTCTTGTTCTCTCTCTCTTTCTCTGTCTCTCTCTCTCTCTCTTTCTGTCTCTTTGTCCCAATCTTCCCCCTTTCTTTCTCTCTCCTCTCGCTCTCTGAGCAAAGAAAACAAAACAAAACACGAGCACACTGTAAAAAAAAAAAAAAGACAAGAAAAGAAACACACACACACACACACACACACACACACACACACACACACAAGCACACACACGCACGAACACACACACGCACGCACACACACACACACACACACACACACACACACACACACACACACACACACACACATACACACACACACACACACACACACACGACCTCGAACCCTTGCATGTTAGCATTGGAGAATGTCCACACTGATGTAACCATGGCCAGGTTTAGTCAAACACGTGGTGGTGGGGGGAGGGGCGGGGTCGGGGGGGCACTGTGCAAATGTTCGAACACAGGTATTCCCAGCACGCGCGAACAACTGAACGGTATGTTTGTTGGGAGAGAGTCGACCTGGGCGGTAGGGGTTGTGGGGTAGTTTGGGAGAGGGGAGTTCACCTCTCTTCGACACGATGACTTTTTGTAAACGTCCTGATTGAAGTTTAAAAAAAGCAAGAGGGTGTTTTTCTGAGTGTTTCTTTTTTGTACTTTTGTTTTAGTTCGTAGTAGTAGTAGCAGTAGCTGAAAGCTGCTCTGAAGGCCTTCAATATCAGCCACGATATTAATTGATTTTCTTCTTTCAAAATAACTGTGCATAGTTCAGAGACTTTCTGTGCACTGTGAGCAGTTGGCTACTTAAGTGTGATAAATATCGGGGGACATTTTTTTTTCAAAAGCGAAACAGAAGAAAATTAGACCATTCTAGCCTTTTTAATTTTCGTTTTAACTCTCTCCATACGAACGGCGAAAGAGACGACGTTAACAGCGTTTCACCCCAATTACCATCATCAAAATATTGCAAGCGGAAGGCTCTTATACTGAAGAAGTGAATGTTGACAAAGAATACCACAATTCTGACGACGGAAGCTAAAGGTTGGGTCATTCAGACACCCACTAGACATCCGATGGGTCTGTGTAGAGGAGAAGAGAGGTCTGGCCGTACTGAGTGAGTTAATCGGACGTTTGATGACATGTTGAACGTGTCTGCTGGGTATGTCTTTCGTAGTAGGGAAGAACACACATTACAACAACTACAACACATGCACAACAAGAATAACATCAACCTCCCCCCCTCCCCCCCCCCCCCCCCCCACACACACACTCTGACCAAAGCAGTGAACTGTTACTGAAAGGTGTAGTTTCTAATGTTCCGATGAACTTGACCGTGAACGTGAATTGAACACGCCTGAGCGGGTATTAAGTAAGAGAATCACTGATGGATGGAAGGGGGT
>NC_134899.1:54068035-54080535 GCF_041734735.1 Babylonia areolata | reverse complement strand
CACACAGCGATTGCAAAATGACTATGATGGAGTCTCCCGTCGGACCGACGGATGAGTATGCAGGCATGCTTATCTGTCGGTGTGTTGCAAGGGAAAACGTCTCCAGAAGTTGAGCCCTGCTTCCTTCGCTCACGCTTCTCCTTAATGGCCAGCGTTCTCTTGTTTTCAAACGTCTTTATGCCACTAGAGCACAGCATCCTCCAACGAGAGTGGTCAAGGGCACCAGTTTCCCAGGAAGCGATGTCTATGTCACAGGCTTTGAGGTTTGTCTTCAAGGTGTCCTTGAAGCGCTTGCAGAGTCTTCTTGCAGAGTTCGCGGTGGCCTTCCTTCAGCTGGCCATACAAAAGCATCTTCGGGATCCTGCTGTCTGTCATGCGGACAACGTGTCCTGTCTAGCGTAGCTGGCACTGGATCAGCAGGCTTTCGATGCTGGACAGGCCGCTCCTCTCTAGGACCTGGAGGTTGGAGACCCTGTCTTGCCACTTTATGCCGAGGATCTTTCGTAGGCATCTCTGGTGAAACTGCTCAAGTTGTTGAATGTGACGGCGATACGTCGTCCATGTTTCACAGCAGTACCACAAGGCGGTCAGGACGACAGCTCTGTAGGAGCTGGCTTTCACTTGGACACACAGAGATACACCCCACGAAGGAAACGACAGCAGTGAGGGCGGGGGGACCTTCAGTGTTGTGCAAAAGGAGACCAAATGAATCGTCACAACAGGACCACAGCAAACAATCCTTGTTTTGCATCATCATCATCATCATCATCATCATCATCATCATCATCATCATCATCATCGTTGTCGCCGTCATCAACATCATCATCATCATCATCATCGTTGTCGCCGTCATCAACATCATCATCATCATCATCGTTGTCGCCGTCATCAACATCATCATCATCATCGTTGTCGCCGTCATCAACATCATCATCATCATCGTTGTCGCCGTCATCAACATCATCATCATCATCGTTGTCGCCGTCATTGTCACGCGTGCTAAAGCGGACGTGCACCCTCCCCAAGATACCCCACTACAGACGCCACAACACGACAAGCCCACACAGAAACGAAATTATGTAATGCATTTAATGATTGTATATGTCTATAGATGCATGTAAATAAAAACAACAAAAATTTTTTTTCAAGAGCATACAAAAAAACAACAACCAACAACAAGAACCACCCAAACAAAAAAAAACAAAAAACGGCAGCACAACTACAGCTTTAGTCTTGTCACAAGGGCACTGGTAAATGAGATGTCAAACCACAAGCACAGCATGGTCTTTTGTTTTCCACGATAAATAAAAAATAAAATAAAATAAACACATGAAAATAGGAGTGCTGCTGACGCTGGCGGACGGAAGACAGGCCCCAAGTATGGAAACGTCAGCGGAGCCCTCAGCGGATCCGTCGCCGGCTCCGAGAGGCGGGTGGTCTGGAACCACCATGTTATAACTAAAATATCTACAAAACTGGCGGCACCCAGCGAGGAGCGCACAGGAAGATGCATTGGCAGCCCAAAACCATTGATGAATAATTATTTCGAAAGATATCAATTTTTTCAAATACTATGGAAAACATACGTTATAGTTTTTTTTTTTTTTTTAAAGTGAATGACATTAACAATGGTTGCCGGCATCTTTTTTCCGCACGCCTCGCCGCTGTAAAAATAGTCTAATAATTATCTCCCTTCCTTCCAGTATTTCACATGCCCTAAAACAAATCATCATTTACCATATACAACAGTACTGTTTTATACAAGCATAAATTTATTCCCGATGTTAACTCGTGGCCTCCAGTTGGACGAGCTCCTTAAACCTTAACAAAAATATCCAATAAAATTTTCTTGAGCATGTAAAAAGCAAGATATCTAAAATTACCCCCTTCCATTGAAAAAACTCCCACTTGGCAGACATGTCAAAAACGTAGCTCCTACCCAATTCTTAAATTTCAGTATTTATTCCTTACATTTCCACTGTAACATTTGAGCAACATGTGACAACTCATCGCCCCATCACAGGCTCATAACTTCCACAATAATAAACAATGACAAGAGAAAGGTCACAACAAACAGGAGACGGAAAATACAAACGTAACAATGAACCACGACGGAGAAAAACAATACATAAACAAGACTGAAACACAAGCTCCTACCTAGAGCGACGTGACGTTTCCCCACGATTCGAACGGAGGCACAACACCTCAAGACGCGCGCCAGGCAACTGGAGAAACGCTGACAGGACAAGAACAAAAGTCACCCACTGGCCACCGCCCAGTGTTCCGTACACGAACAACGGGTGCTAACATCGAAACACAGATGAACAGTTCCACTGGCGGCCACAAAGTCGTTTACAGAGGAAAAAGAACGACGAACATCAGCCGCTAAGCGCTGGTTCTACCACCGTCCTTCTCCAAGGACTGAGTCCATTCGAGTGAAGCTAGAGACAAACCGGCGAGGAGCATTTGAAGCACTAGAACTCCGCTCTCTGTTCACTCAGCTTCCTATATATTTTTTCCCCGTTCAATTGCACGAGACACTTACAAACCATAGAAAACATAACGATGGAAAACATCGTGCACGCGCATAAGAAACACACCCGCCTCTAAAAATAATACAGCGACCCACCAGCCTCCGCCAGCTTCGCTTGTCATTTTAGAAGAAAGAGGGGATGAGACCCCCTCCATAAACGTAAAAGAAAAGAAAAAAATAGCGGAACCATTATGTCGTCCGTGACAGTCATCAACATCATCATCATCATCATCATCGTTGTCGCCGTCATCAACATCATCATCATCATCATCATCGTTGTCGCCGTCATCAACATCATCATCATCATCATCATCGTTGTCGCCGTCATCAACATCATCATCATCATCGTTGTCGCCGTCATCAACATCATCATCATCATCATCATCATCGTTGTCGCCGTCATCAACATCATTGTCACAAATGACAGTCTCGTGTGAACTGTTTTGTGCATTACCTCCCCCATTCGAGCATTCATTTAGTGTGTGTTAGCTCCCGGTTGTACGTTTTTCACGTGCAATCGTGGAGTCATGTGTGTGTTTGTGTCACTGGTGAGTAGAGTTTAAAATTTCTCTGTTCTGTCAGTGACACTTCTCTAGGCTTTTCGCCCGCGGCCTTCTTGGAGGAAGGCCGTGCCTGTTTGGTTCGGGGCTTTTTACCCAGTTGGTTGGCACCTTCATGTGAGGATCGCTTTTCCTCCTGGTGGCCATGCTTCTATGTTCTGTGTGCTCCAGCTCAGAGGGAGTGTCCTGCTGGATGTGTCTCGTCTTTGTTTTGGTTTTTTTTATTTCCAGTGTCAGGGTAGTGGTACCCGGTTGGCAGGTGAGTTCGCTGTTGCATTGTTGAACTTATCTGTTGTAGTTTGTACTTGTCAGTTGGTTGTTATAAGTGTTTCTTTGTTCATTTGTCCTGTTCTGTTAAGATGCGAGATGTTTGATTTTGTTTATTGGGATTCGAGGGTCAATGCTAAAAAAAAAAAAGAAGTCAGGCTTGTATTGTTTTCCTCTGTTGTGAGAATATTTTAAACATAACTTTTAAAAATAATGGTGACTGGGATTCATTGAGTATGTTAAAGTATTTCAGCCACTAACGTTTCCTCGTGAACCCCTTTACAATTACTATAAGAATGTTTCTATTTTCGTTATGTTCACAAGGTCAAATTATCATTGATATATTTTCTAAACTATCAGTTCCCCCCCCCCCCCAGTTTCAACGTCCTATGTACAATATCTTTCAGAAAATGTGTTGACTAGTGAATGTGAAGTTAGGGAGCTGTTGAACGGAATTTTATAGTGATATTTTATACTGCTGTTTCAGTGTGGGTTAAAGCTTTTGTTTATCAGTTTGTCGTGTGTGTTCATTGAAGGGGGGGGGGGGGGGCAGGGGCAGGGGTAATCCTTCCAGAAGAGTAATGAAGTTTGCAGCATTCCACTCCCTGTGCCATTTGTCCTTCCACCTGTGCCGGCCGGGTACCATTGGTGCGGCAGTGGTCTGTTTGCAGTTTTCCCTCGCTGCCCTCTTCTTGTCACTGTCATCGTGTACCTGCTTTCATCGTCGTTTTCTTCAGTCTTCGTTGTCCACGTCATCGTTTTTTTTATTTTTTTTATATTTTTTTTTATTATCTGTTGTATAGCAACGGTGGTCTAGTGGTAGAATACTCGCCTGCCACGCGGGTGACCCGGGTTCGATTCCCGGTCGTTGCACATTTTTTTGCAAGCTTATCTATTATTTATTCCCCCGTTGTTGTTTTTTTTTTGTGTGTGTGTGTGGTTTTTTTTTGGTGTTTTTCGTTGGGTTACGCTGCTGGTCAGGCATCTGCTTGGCAGATGTGGTGCAGCGTATATGGTTTTGTCCGAACGCAGTGACGCCTCCTTGAGCTACTGAAACTGAAACTGTGCAGAGTGTTTCAGGTTTTGTTTATTAACTGTCCTGAGTGCACAACATTCTTCAGACAGTTTTTTTTCGCTGGATGGACGGGTCTTCAAGCTCTGTGTTTTTTTTTTTTTTTTTTTTTTTTTTTTTTTTTTTGTGGGTTATTTATCTGTTGTCGTTTAAGTGTCATCAGTTGTGGTTGGGATTGTGGTAAGTTTTATTTGGCAAGTTCTGTGTGTGACTGAATAAATGTATGTAAACCCTGAATTATTTTAGTCTGTGTTTGTGTTGTCTGGGTGTCAGTGCTGGGCTGGGTGGGGGTTTCTAGTCCGCTCTCTTATAGAGCGTGACAGTCATCATCATCATCGTTGTCGCCGTCATCAACATCATCATCATCGTTGTCGCCGTCATCATCATCATCATCATCATCATCATCATCGTTGTCGCCGTCATCAACATCATCATCATCGTTGTCGCCGTCATCATCATCATCGTTGTCGTCGTCATCAACATCATCATCATCGTTGTCGTCGTCATCAACATCATCATCATCATCATCATCGTTGTCGTCGTCATCATCATCATCATCATCGTTGTCGTCGTCATCAACATCATCATCATCATCATCATCATCATCGTTGTCGTCGTCATCATCATCATCATCATCGTTGTCGCCGTCATCATCAACATCATCATCATCGTTGTCGTCGTCATCAACATCATCATCATCGTTGTCGTCGTCATCAACATCATCATCATCATCGTTGTCGTCGTCATCATCATCATCATCATCATCGTTGTCGCCGTCATCATCATCATCATCATCATCGTTGTCGTCGTCATCAACATCATCATCATCATCGTTGTCGTCGTCAACATCATCATCATCGTTGTCGTCGTCATCATCATCATCATCGTTGTCGTCGTCATCAACATCATCATCATCGTTGTCGTCGTCATCAACATCATTATCGTCATTATCATTCACCATCGTCATTCTTCTTGTTGTTAATCAAATTATAAAATAAATAAATAAGTAAATTGTTCTTGCTGTTGTGTTTTGTTTCCAAGGTTACAGAAAGGTTAACACAAAATATGGATGCACGTGTGTTCTTTTGTCGTGAACTTATTTCGCTTTATTCTATGGTGTAATCTTACTTCTTTGCAGAAACATAGACGGTACAGTCTAACGAATTCGGAGGCTTAGAAAAGGACGGTTGGATGCCCTTTCTGCACATTGTGTTGGGTAAGATTTCTTCTTCTTCTGGTGCTTCCTGTGCTTCTTGTTCTTGTTCTTCTTCTCGTGCTTCTTGTTCTTGTTCTTCTTCTTGTGCTTCTTGTTCTTCTTCTCGTGCTTCTTGTTCTTCTTCTCGTGCTTCTTGTTCTTCTTCTTGTTCTTCTTGTTCTTCTTCTTGTGCTTCTTGTTGTTCTTGTTCTTCTTCTTGTTCTTCTTGTTCTTCTTCTTCTGCTTCTTGTTCTTCTTCTTGTGCTTCTTGTTCTTCTTCTCGTGCTTCTTGTTCTTCTTCTTGTTCTTGTTCTTCTTCTCGTGCTTCTTGTTCTTCTTCTTGTGCTTCTTGTTCTTGGTCTTCTTCTTCTTCTTGTGCTTCTTGTTCTCGGTCTTCTTGTGCTTCTTGTGCTTCGTGTTCTTCTTGGTCTTCTTCCTGTGCTTCTTGTTCTTCTTCTTGTTCTTCTTGTTCTTCTTGTTCTTCTTGTGCTTCTTCTTGTGCTTCTTGTTCTTCTTCTTGTGCTTCTTGTTCTTCTTGTTCTTCTCGTGCTTCTTGTTGTTCTTCTTGTGCTTCTTGTTCTTCTTCTTCTTGTGCTTCTTGTTCTTGGTCTTCTTCTTCTTGTGCTTCCTGTGCTTCTTGTTCTTGTTCTTCTTGTGCTTCTTGTTCTTGGTCTTCTTGTGCTTCCTGTGCTTCTTGTTCTTGGTCTTCTTGTGCTTCTTGTTCTTCTTGTTCTTGGTCTTCTTGTGCTTCCTGTGCTTCTTGTTCTTGGTCTTCTTGTGCTTCTTGTTCTTGGTCTTCTTGTGCTTCCTGTGCTTCTTGTTCTTCTTCTTCTTGTGCTTCTTGTTCTTGGTCTTCTTCTTCTTGTGCTTCCTGTGCTGCTTGTTCTTGGTCTTCTTGTGCTTCCTGTGCTTCTTGTTCTTCTTCTTCTTGTGCTTCCTGTGCTTCTTGTTCTTCTTCTTCTTCTTGTGCTTCCTGTGCGTCTTGTTCTTGGTCTTCTTCCTGTGCTTCTTGTTCTTGGTCTTCTTGTGCTTCCTGTGCTTCTTGTTCTTCTTCTTCTTGTGCTTCTTGTGCTTCTTGTTCTTGGTCTTCTTCTTGTGCTTCTTGTTCTTGGTCTTCTTGTGCTTCTTGTTCTTCTTCTTCTTGTGCTTCTTGTTCTTGGTCTTCTTGTGCTTCCTGTGCGTCTTGTTCTTGGTCTTCTTCTTGTGCTTCCTGTGCTTCTTGTTCTTGGTCTTCTTCTTCTTGTGCTTCTTGTTCTTGGTCTTCTTCTTCTTCTTGTGCTTCTTGTTCTTGGTCTTCTTCTTCTTGTGCTTCCTGTGCTTCTTGTTCTTCTTCTTCTTCTTCTTCTTGTGCTTCTTGTTCTTGGTCTTCTTCTTGTGCTTCTTGTGCTTCTTGTTCTTGGTCTTCTTCTTGTGCTTCCTGTGCTTCTTGTTCTTGGTCTTCTTCTTGTGCTTCCTGTGCTTCTTGTTGTTGGTCTTGAACCCCGTGAAGAGTCACCGGGGCACCGCACAGAACTGTTCACCAGATTCCTCCAGGCCTGTCGGTTGTGTGTCAAGGCCAGGTTCTCTGCAGATGTCTTTCCTGTCTGTTCTGCGATGTTGTCCGTCAATCGTTGTGGTTTTTTTTCTCGTCCTCCTTCCCGTCTCCCTCCCTCAACAGGTCCCTGGAGGACTGATTTTACAATACCATTGGATCTGTTCCGTGACCAAACCAGAGCAGCTTTCTTTTCTCAACCCCTTGACTGCCATAAACGTATTACGTACGTACGTGCATAGTGACGTCACTGATGACGTCATCAGAAAAGAAAAGAAAAAGAAATAGATCTGGAAGGCTGAAATTTCACACAGTTCGTCTAGAGTGGTATATCCAGACCATTTTCTCAGTTTTAGGCTTATTGTTTTGGATAATGTTTTATGACCTGAAACACCACTTTCTGCTGTTTTCCCCCTGGCACTGAAGGGGATTAATTAACTGACGTCAGCAGATCTCTCTATGGTCCAACGTGCTGTTCAATAGTTTGACGTACTTGTCCTTTAGTGTCACGTTCAGTGTATCTGATCAGCAATGTGGGAGCTGTATGATCAATGGTTTCTCCATTGCAACGGGAAGTCATTTTACAGCTCAGTCTCTTGTGAAGGACCATGACTCTCAAACTAGGAGGCAAGATTGCACTGGCTCTTAGTGCTGCAGCCTCGGGAAGTCATTTTACAGCTCAGTCTCTTGTGAAGGACCATGACTCTCAAACTAGGAGGCAAGATTGCACTGGCTCTTAGTGCTGCAGCCTTGTGGGCTAGTTGGCCTTTGGGAACCATCCCAACGCCGACTGTCCTAAAGCCCTCTTGGCTGAGAGAGTGGGGATGTAACTTGGGCAAGAGACTCTGCACTGTCGTCAAATTCTAGCCCAGATAGTCGGGACAGCAGTTGCCTCCTCTGCTGTTGTGATGGTCATAGTCGGACACAACTGGCTATCATACAGTGTATCTGATGTTTAGATTACATTCTTCTGATTACACTTCGTTTCTAGGACTTGGATTCTTCTTTTCAACACCACTGTGAGTCCATGTCTCACTTGCACACAGGAAGATGGGATGTGTACCAGTTAACACTGAAACTGATCTTGTGTTTCATGGTCATCTGGAAGTGTCTGGGTTTGTTTCAATGTACCTTTTATTTACCTGCGTGCTAGCTGAATCGGTAGCGTAAACAGCACTGACTTGAAGTTGTGTACCTTATGAATGGAGAGAGTTACCACTCTTTACTGTTTGTTAATCATTTCATCTGCTGGCCTCATTATTTGTTAATTTCCATGTAGCGTAGTTTCATGGCGGAACAAACTTTGTTTTAACCAACAGTTAAAGTGACAGTCTTGACAAATGAAGGCCCGCAGCATACACAGAGAGTTTTCACAGTGCTCGAAACAGGTGTCAGTAGTAGTGTTAGTGGCGTAAAGTAATCACAGCTGTTGTAGGGTGGTCAATGGTCCTGCAGGAACCACGATGTTGTTTTATTCTCAGAATCAACAGACCCACCCTAACAGCAGAGGGCAAGCTTGGCAAAACACACACACACACAGACACACACACACACACACACACACACACACACACACACACACATGATTGCATAGAGGTCGCACGATACAAGGTATGACACTGGTCACAGACACACACACACACACACACACAAGCCCAAGAGAACGCCCAGAGAAGCCTTTGATGTTACACAAGGGACCTGACAGTTTGGATGTTATACAAGTGAAACTGACGCTTTGCATGTTACACAAAAAGAAATGACGCTTTAAGTTTACTGGCGATTCTATGAGGATGATACAGAGCATTTTTTGGGGGTCTTAATTTCAAATCCAGTCCCCACCCTGAACAGCGTCTTCTCCACTCAGTACTAAATGATCAAGGCACAAGCATGATGGTAACATGTGTATGTTCACCAGAACAACAATTAACACGGGAGCGTATCGTTGTGCCGCCGACCCGTTGTGCCGCCGACCCGTTTACGGATTGTCTTTTGTCACAAAAAAGACAAAACAAGATGGGCAAGCCATACTAATAATCTCCCTTTTTATTTGACATTTGGGTCACAGTAACGTCACAAATGGCGCAACTGGGTCCAAACGTATGCATTCGCGAATCCTCATAGGCTACGACCTTTGTTTCAAATTTCGTAAAGATCGGTTCATAAACAGCGGAGAAAAGCTTGTTTGCGTAGAGAACTGCGCATTCTAAAAATAGAACATGATTTACGTCATCGTGAGCTTATTACTTATACCGTTTATAGTCCCTAGTATAATGAACACATAACTGAAATTTGGAGGAAATCCGTTGATAAACAGCGGAGATATTAGTGATCAAAATTTTGGCAATTTGCGCCACTGTGACGTCACAAATGGCGCAAATGGGTCTCAACTCATACATTCGGTAGACATCATAGCCCCCGAGCTTTGATCCAAATTTTACTAAGATTGGTTCATAAACAGCCGAGAAAAGCTTGTTCAAAAATCATCGAATAGCGGGACGGCGGCATAACGATTAACACACTTCGGACTAAAAGAATAATGTTGTTGAGTTAGGAAAGAAGGAAGGAGAGAAGGAGAAGAGGAAGACTAAAGAGGAGGAAGGGGAAGACAGAGAGAGGGAAAGGGTGGGGAGAGGGGGGTGTGTGTGTGAGGGGCATGGATACTAAATGAGTATGCATTCATTTAGGTCACATTGTGTGAAACGGGGATAACGTTGTTAATTAGAATATCAGAGCAGAGTACAGTGAACAGCAATGCACAGATATTCTGACAGACACGTTACATAACAGCTATGGTAGAGAATTTGCTGTACGAAAGGCGGTATGGCAATGCAGATAATATATGTTGTCGCACGTACACAGAGAGAGGGGGAGGGAGACAGAGAGGGAGGGAGGGAGGGAGACAGAGAGGGGGCAGAGAGAGAGAGATGGAAGGAGAGAGAGAGAGGGGGGAAAGAGAGAGAGACAGAGACAGACAGAGAGAGACAGAGAGAGGAGAAAGGGGGGAGGGAGGAAGGGTGAGAGAGAGGGAGGGAGGGAGAGAGGGGGGAGAGAGAGACAGAGGGAGGGAGGGGAGGGGGAGAGAGAGAGAGAGAGGGGAGAGAGAGGGGGAGACAGAGAGGGGGGGAGGGAGGGAGACAGAGAGGGGGTAGAGAGAGAGGGAAGGAGAGAGAGAGGGGGATAGAGAGAGAGAGAGACAGAGACAGAGACAGACAGAGAGAGAGACAGAGAGAGGAGAAAGGGGGGAGGGAGGAAGGGTGAGAGAAAGGGAGGGAGAGAGGGGGGGGAGAGAGAGAGAGAGGGGAGAGAGAGGGGGGAGAGAGAGACAGAGACAGAGGGAGGGAGAGAGGGGGAGAGAGAGAGAGAGAGGGGGAGAGAGAGGGAGGGAGACAGAGAGGGGGTAGAGAGAGAGAGAGAGAGGGAAGGAGAGAGAGAGGGGGAAAGAGAGAGAGACAGAGACAGAGAGAGGAGAAAGGGGGGAGGGAGGAAGGGTGAGACAGAGGGAGGGAGAGAGAGAGGGGGGAGAGAGAGAGAGAGGGAGGGAGAGAGAGGGGGGGGGAGAGAGAGACAGAGGGAGGGAGAGAGGGGGGGGGGGAAGAGAGAGACAGAGGGAGGGAGAGAGAGGCGGGGGAGAAAGAGGGGGGGAGGGAGAGGGAGGGAGGGAGAGGGGAGGGAGGATCTGGAGGAATGAGTGAGAGGAAGAGAGAGAGAGAAAAAAAAAGGGGTGAACAGAATAGGAGAGGAATTAATGGAGCGGAAAATCTGACGAAAAAAAAAGAAGAAACACACACACACACACACACACACACACACACACACAGAGGAAAAATAAAATCGAGGTCTATGTTGTCACCACCCTATCAACAGAGTTCATGGGTTACAGGAAGGTCAGGGTCAAGATCACGACAACGATTGACTGTGGAAATTTTTCGCAACCGGTGTTCCTGTACAAACTGTCCCCCCGTCCAAAATGTCCTGCGGTAAAGAAGCTGAGCTGGCCTATTTTGCTAGCCTCTTCTTGCAAAGACTGTTTTAAATGGATCTGTTATTGGGGGATGTCGGCTGCACAAATTTTGACCCACTGTCCATTGTAATAATGATAATGACAATGATGATAATAGTAATGCTGATGATGATGATCATGATAATAATAATGATGATAATAACAATAATAATAATGATAACAACAATAATAATAATTCTAATAGTAATAATGATAATGATGATAATAAGAATAATGATAATTCTAATAGTAATACTGGTAATGATAATGATGATGATGCTGATGCTGATGAAAATAGAAATGATGATGATGTTGATTATCATTACTGTTATTATTATCTATATTAGTAGTAGTAGTAGTAGTAGTAGTGTATGTGTGTGTGCGCGTGTGTATATCTGTATCTCTTTGTTACTGGCAGGTCATATTGTAATGGTCAAACACGAATAGCTGAGTACATTTGAAATAACTTTGATTCACTCTTGTCGATAACAACACCAACAAAGTATTCCTAGTGGGGCAGAATAAATAGTGATAGCCTGGGATTCATATTGTTTCCTGCATAGTCCTCATTGTCTGGGCCTCGTAGTCTGGTGCATAGTCCTCGTTGTCTGGTGCACAGTCCTCATTGTCTGGTGCATAGTCCTCATTGTCTGGGCCTCGTAGTCTAGTGCATAGTCCTTGTTGTCTGGTGCATAGTCCTCATTGTCTGGGCCTCGTAGTCTGGTGCATAGTCCTTGTTGTCTGGTGCATAGTCCTCATTGTCTGGGCCTCGTAGTCTAGTGCATAGTTCTCGTTGTCTGGTGCATAGTCCTCATTGTTTGGGCCTCGTAGTCTAGTGCATAGTCCTCGTTGTCTGGTGCATAGTCCTCATTGTCTGGGCCTCGTAGTCTAGTGCATAGTCCTTGTTGTCTGGTGCATAGTCCTCATTGGTGCATAGTCCTCATTGTCTGGTGCATAGTCCTCATCGTCTGGTGCATAGTCCTCATTGTTTGGGCCTCGCAGTCTGGTGCATAGTCCTCGTTGTCTGGTGCATAGCCCTCATCGTCTGGTGCATAGTCCTCACTGTCTGGTGCATAACCCTCATTGGTGCATAGTCCTCGTTGTCTGGTGCATTGTCTTCACCGTCTGGTGCATAGTCCACATTATCTGGTGCATAGTCTTCACTGTCCGGTGCATAGTCCTCATTGTCTGCTGCATAGCCCTCGTTGGTGCATAATCCACATTGTCTGGTGCATAGCCCTCATTGGTGCATAGCCATCATCGTCTGGTGCAAGGGGTGGGGGGGGGGGAGTGACACTTAGGACAGTGGAGACGACAGCCTGGTTCTGTTCTGTCCGCGAGG